>NC_081409.1:55511655-55813217 GCF_030272615.1 Cryptomeria japonica
CTGCTAGTATATGTGACCGAAATGTTTAGTGGTGCAAACAATTCTCTGATTCTGTATATTTCATCTCTCATATCCTTTGGAGCATCTACTTCGTGTGGTATCATAGCTGATACAATTGGAACTTGATTACCATCTATTTCCTTTCCCTGGGTGGGCAATTCTTTTTGTTCACCATCACATTCCTCCTGAGTTTGTTGAGTATCAATTTCTTGTGCTGTTAAAGGTAGTACTTTTTCTTCCATTTTTGTTGATGGCGAGGTGCGTGTTTCTGATCTGATTGCTTGCTTGGATCATATCCCACTCCAGCTTTATCATTGATAGACTTAGTTTGTAGTTGAATGGGTTCAACAATTCCTTTTTGACATTTTCCAAGAGGACCAGTACCTGAATATCCCATGTGCTGAAGCATCTTATAGCCTGGACCATATTGTGTGGGAGAAATCTCACAATGTCGTATTCCTTTATCTGCACTGTCTTCTTTGAAGAGCAATTTAAGGACATAATCCCCTTCTATTTCACCTGCAAGAGAAGTAGAGGACTGTATAAAGGTGCCATCATAAATGACTTTTGGAGTTGAATTTTTTGGTCTCATACCCTCTGATGGTTTTCCTGACTATCTTGGTGATGGAGGAAGAGAAGTTAGTGAGAGTATAGGTTCTATCTTGTAACCATCCATGCCGGTGTTTGTGATTCTTAGTTTCTTTTCTAAATCTTTCAGCAAAGATTCTAAAGTTTTAGCTACAGAATCTGCTCTATTATTAGGAACAAAAGCATCAAAACCTTGTGTTAATGCATTGCAAGTATAGCTTGTATCGACAGGAATACTGACTTCAACTCCGTCATAGGGAAACTTCAGGCATTGATGGTACGTAGATGGCACTGCTTTCATGTC
This sequence comes from Cryptomeria japonica, assembly GCF_030272615.1. Taxonomy (NCBI): domain Eukaryota; kingdom Viridiplantae; phylum Streptophyta; class Pinopsida; order Cupressales; family Cupressaceae; genus Cryptomeria; species Cryptomeria japonica. Next base: position 55,512,548 of record NC_081409.1, read on the forward strand.
ATGAATCCAAGGCCTACCTAGTAAGATGTTGTATGAAAGATGAAGATCTAGGACTTGAAAAATGACATCTCTCTCCATAGGTCCTACTCTAATTGGTAATGATACCAGTCCCTGAGAAGTTCTTTCCTCTTCATCATAAGCCTTGATTGTTATCTTCTTTATTGGATCAATAACATTTTCAGATAATCCCAGCTGTGTTAATAGATCGTAAGTACAAATATTCAACCCAGTGCCTCCATCTATCAAAACATGTTTAACGCGGTGTTTATAGATCATGGCTTCAATGTGCAATGGCTGGTTATGTGGGTGACTCAGTGAATTATCATCTTCTTCAGAGAATGTGAGATAATGAGGTGAAGTTAGGTGACTTACCATAGATTGAAACTGATCTATGTCCAAATCTTTAGGGACACTAGTGGTAAGTAGAGCCTTGTCTAGGACCTCTTTATGAGCAGAAGAGATCTTAAGCAGTTCTAAAATGGAGATTTGAGCATTGGTTCTCTTCAATTGTTCGACAATGCTATAACCAGGGGAAGACGATGAAGCTGCTTGTTTCGATTTAGCCATGATTGTTTTTGTTTGTCTATTTGGTAGTTTTCATGTCGTTTGATCAAAAGTTGGAGGACTAGTTCCTAGGAGAGAAATCTTCCTTTGAGCATGAGTCATAGCATTAGCAGCTTGTGCTTGATTTTGGTGGTCTGGGACTATGATCACATTGCAATATTCAAGTTGAATAGATTCAATCATGTTGATCAAATTATCATTGTTAGTGTAAGTATAATTGACTCTAGCTCCTCCCTTGGATTTTGAGGATTCTCCTTGTTCATAAGTGGGTAAGGGATCTTTAAAGGCCTTATGATCAGCATTAGTTGCATGATTTCCAACAATGATATTGCTTGCGTCAATGAGATCTTGGATTTCATATCGGAGTTTCATGCAGTGGTTTATGTTATTTCCCTTGTTCTGATGGTATTCAGAGTACTCGTTTTCTCTCTGCCATTTGGGTCTAATTTTTGGGTCATATGGCCAGGAATTGTCTGACAATGTTATTAGATTATTTTCCAATAAAGTTTTAAAAGCCAATTCATATGACTCATCTAGAGGAGTAAACTCACGCTTAGGCTTTGAGACCCAAGGTTTGTCTTTAAACCACTCTCTTGTTTTCTTTGGGGGATTCTCTATTGTAGTTTCAGCTGCCTTGAGTGCTTGTGTGCCACTGGCCAAGTTAAATATTGTGGATTTTGTTTTTTCTTGGAAGGTATCTACCACTCCATCACTAACAACATTCTTGTTACTATCTTTACCATATTTCCAGTATTTACTCTTTTCTTTAGAGCTAGAACCTTGCGATGTTTCTTTCCAAAGTGATATATCTCCCTTTTTGATAAGCACGTCTTCCATTCTAAGGGCATTATCTACCATTTTGTTGAATGAAGGGTGTGCTTACATCTAGACAATGTATTTTAATTTAGGGACTAAGTTGTTGACGAAGATGTCCATTTTATCAAGACCTGGGACAGTCCATGAATATCTAGAGAACATCTTTCTCCATTGTTGGAGGAAAGTGAGAAAGGGTTCTCTTGTCTTTTGTCTGGTATTGCAAAGCTCTATCATAGTGACTGGGTGATGAATGCTATATGATTATTGTTGTAAAAATAGTTGGATTAGTTCTTCAAACATTTTTATTCCTTTGGGTAGGCTTGCAAACCATTCCATTGCTTGACCCCCTAAACTCCTTGGGAAAAGGTGCATGAGGTATGTTTGATCATGCATAAACTCCATACAAGTGACACAAAAATCTTGGACATGATCTTGAGGATCTGAGGTACCATCATACTTGTCAAATTTTGGGATCTCAACTCGTGAAGGAAATGGAGACATGTAAAGGTTTTTGTCAAATGGGAATGGGCATATTGTGTCCAAAGAATATTGTTTTGGCATTTTATCTTTGTTTTCTATTCTTGTGACTGCAGTTTGTAGTGCTTGCATTTGTTTGCTCATTTTTCCCCATGGTGTATCTTCTTCTTAAGCAATGAGGGTCTCCACATTATAACCAGTAGGGAGTTTCACACCTTGTTTTGCTAATTCTAGGAAATAGTCTTCTTTTTCCCTAGCCATGATGACCTTCATTATTTTCTAGAATTCTTTATCATTCTGACATCTATGTATTTTGTCTTTAGGAGGTTTAGGAAGCTCAGATTCAGTTGATGAATCACTGTCAGTGGCATGATTGCTGAAATCCTCATGAGTGTTTCATTTACTGGCTTCTCTTTCTTGCCTTTCTCTAGACATGGTGAGAGATAAGGGCTGACCAAAGATTGGTATATCGTAAACTGGTATTTATGACGAGGATGGTATCTGTGACGAGGATGATTTATTGTAAAAAGGATTTTCTTTGTAAAATGGATTGTTGTTGGTCAAAAAGGGTGTCTCTTTTTCTTTGTCTCTTTTGCTGTGAGAGTTTCTGGTTTGAACAGGCATTTTGTAACCGACGAGACTGAGAGCGGGATGTGTTGCAGAAGTCAAGATCAAATTGTAGCTAGTATTTTGTTGAATGTAGTAATTAAGAGAAGTAACTTAAGATCTGGTCTGGTTTCAGAAATGATCTATTCTGTGTAAGATGTTATCCAAGTTGACCTAGGTTTGATAAAATATTCGTTTGAACTAGCTGAGAAATGATCAACAAAATCGTGCAATGCAACTGCAGAGGTACACTATCAAGATTGTTTTATGCTCAAGAAGATGATAACCAATTTTGGGGCTCACTGTAAAACTGCTTTGGATAGGTTTTGACTGTTCTCGACTGAAAGAATCAGAGACTCGTACAACTGTATTTCTAGAGCCATATGATAGTATAACAGGTGCAGGACGATAACAGTTCTATTTCGTACGAGTTTCTGCCTAGTACTATACGACAAATGGGTAGGTCTCAGATGACAAATGATTCTGTTCAGTTCTGTCTCGTACGACACAGGATATGGCTCAGGATGACAGACTACTTGGTCTCATACAACAGAGGATTGGGTTCAGGATGACAATATAGTATACTCATATGACATAGGATTTGGTGCAGGATGACAATTCAGCAGACTCATACGACTGTTCATAGATCAGAGACTAAAAATTCAAGGTTTTTCAATGACTGGATAAGGCAATTGAACATGACCAATTCTAAGGTGGACTGATTTTTGACCAGGATAGACTAATTTTTGACACAAACATAGTTTTGATCACTGAGTTTGTTGATTTGTGTTCTCAAGTTTTAGTATTCTAGTTTTAGTTTGGGAGATGAAAACACAGAAAACACGTAGTATGAATAGTAACTCCAATCACAACATGCAAACTCTATGGAAGTTGGCTTAGAGAAGAAAACCTTTTATTGCTGACTCAGGTACACACCCAATAGCTAATCAGAATATGACCGCTGAGTCTCACACAATGGATTCTCAACACCGTATTAGCCGACTCCAAATGCTAATGGGGGCACGATATGGCAAGTGTCTTGGGAGAGTTACTATCTCTCTTGCACAAAGATTATCAACCTTTCAGGGGTGAATCAAGTAGCTTCTAATTTTTATTGGATTTAGTAAGGGTTTTTTTCAGTGCGTCGAGGTATAAACTATATTAAGAGGTCTCCCAGCCTTGAAAATGAAGGTTTAATATACCTGAAGGTACTGAGGAGAGCTATTCCCGAGCACTTCCGTTGACTTGATTTTCATCAAATCACATTTATTTTATAGTGGGTTGGAGTACTTGGTGTTTAGCCATTCCCACTTAGGTCGTTCCCCTCTCACCGGCCATAAAGGCTATAGAGTTATTAGCTCCTCGGGAGGGCAGGCCTGCTAAAGATGTACAAATCTCAAACAAAGAAAAAGCCTCAAGGGTCTAGATTTCTAATTGTCTTAGAAAGACAAGAGCATACTCTCCTACCTCTTGGAATTTTCCAAAAAGACACAAAAGACAGATTTGTTCATTTACCCAAATAGCAAGTTAAATGCCTAGAAAAATTAAGGAATACACAATGTTTGATTGATTTCTCCTTAGGCAACTTACAAAAACAACGCATCAGTAGTCATGTTGTTGTTTTTTTTTTTTTTTTATTTGACTGACGTATGTTTGGTCGATAAATTCTTTGACAAACGTCTTGCAAGAAACTGGTTAGGCTGTGAAAATATCAGGCAGACAGAAAATAGTTCAGGGTTAGCGTTAGCATAATCAAAATTTAATCCAAAAAAATCCTAAAAGTAGTATGTTTTTAATTTGTCAGAAAAATCGTACGACAATCTTCATAAAGAAAAATGACATAAATATTTTATCGTACGAGTTATAAATCAGCATAGAATGACAAAAGATAGAACGAACAGTATGTTGTATGAGTTAAGAATCAGCACATAACGACAGAGTATAAAAGAGTCAGTATGTCGTACGAATGACAATGCTGATTCGTACGACAATTTAAAGGATATGATCTTGTTTCGTACGATAAATTGCAGGTGTTAATATAATGTCGTACGATGCAGTGAAACTGCTCGTATGATATTTTGCAAAGGCTGTACGGACGAAACCTGCAGGATAAAAATAATGATTTTGAGACTAAAAAAGTAGTTTTCTGCCCTACGGTGGGTGCCAGAAATGTGTGTGTGAAAAGTGGACCTGTATCTGTATCTGCAATACACAACACTTCAATCAAGTCATTACATGCATGGTTAATTAGATATAATCAATGAATAATAAACCATAACAAATCGACCCATTGCCTTCTAAAAGATGCGAGTATAAGATTGCTCTCAGATTATTTAGCAATACCAGTGACTAGACAACATCAAGACGAAGGATTTAATCTATATGAGCATGATGAATGCTAGATGGATGCAATATTGATCTAACAAGATTTAAGCAATATTAAGCTAAATGATTTAATCTATATGAAATAATTAACATGCAATATATCAATGAGTCTAGAGCAAAAAAATTATAATAACAATATATTCTCCAGCCTCCTTTGAATGAGAGATGAGCCTGAATTTATAGAAAATTCAGAAAGAAACCAATGGCTGAGATCAAAAGATAAAGAGTGGTCAATATTTTCCAAGAGGAAGCACAATCCAGGTAAATGGATGTGATTGGATGCTTTTCTCAGTTTTAAAGGAAATTGAACTAAAAATAAGATTAAATAAAAAAAAAACTGATTTATTCTCTATTTCATTCAATTTGAATATTTAATTGTTTTAATTGCTTTCTCTGAGATTATTTATCAATTTTTAATTTGTTTTTCAAGATTATCTCCAATTCATTTCTTTTCTCAAATTGTTAATTCTTTTTTTTGGTCAATTAATTCCTCTTTTGATCTATTTCCTTTTTTGAAGATTTGTGCTCAATTGATTTATTTAATTAAAATTAATTCCTCAAAATGATTTAATGGCAAATTGATTTATTTAATTAAATATGCAAAATATATTTAATTAAAATAAATAAGATAATTGTTTAAAATGATTTTCTTGGAAAGATTTAATTAATTAAATAAATATTGGTTGATTAATTTTCCATGTGCCATTTAATGTTTAAAGAATTAATTGTGTGCTCAAGATTGATTTAATTGCCTTTGGTTAGGACCTTGGTGGTGTTGTCAAGATTAGGGGCCCAGGGTTTAGATGACCATTTTTAGGGTATTACACGTTCCATGTCCCAACAAGCCGTGATGGTAGCACAGAGGGATTTTATGGGGCAACCATTTTACATGAAATTGCTATTTACAAGCCAAAACTGACTGTTTAGAAACAAAACAGTGAAAGTACAAACTCACACTAACTAAAAATCATGAAATGAAACAAATGACACTGGATCACACCAAAGAACTACAATCCAAAATGGATCAATGGATTCAATCCATTTGTATTCACATTTTAAGCAAAATAAGCCAAAAACAGTGATAACAGTCCGAAAATGAGTAGTTTTAGATTGTCAATCATATAAAATCAAACTTCCAACCTTGGTAACCATGCAAGAGGAGGTTTAAATAGTATTCCCCATGTGTGGAGGTATTCTAGGTCATTGTCTTATCCCTAACTCCATTGCTAAGCTCCTTTAGGACAAAAGTTGTCATGACAACTTTTACAACTTTCCACTTTTTTGCTTTGCAACCTAAACAACCTATTACATGTCATTACACAAGAATTTTTAAGCATTCCTAAGACCATTCTAAACCTCTCTAATTCTCACACCAAGTTGTGCCACTTTTGACCATCAATAAGGTCATTTCCACTACTCAAACTATCACCTACTCACAAAGTGCAAACCTAGGAAGAAAACCAACTCAACTAGGCCTACACTTGACTCAAAAAAACATCACACACACACCTTGGACCCTCCTAGAGTCCTTATTAGGAAAATGACTTGGCTAAGGTTAGTACAAGCCAAAATTATGGAAGGACTATAAGCCTAAGTCCTAGGTGCTCCTGCACCAATAACCTAATAGAATAATACCAGACCTAAAATAGGTCACCATAAGCCAAATGAAACACCGTCGATCAACTGGAACACGAACATGATAACCATTAGCATCTTGAGATCCTTCTAGAAGCCGCACTAAAAACCACTTATTGAATCCATAGAAAATATTTTCAATAAAGCTTTGCTGGTAAAACCCTTACCAGTAACCAAAAGGCTTACTAGAACAAATGATAGCTTCCAAATCAAAAAATCCCGAACCAACTAAATGTGATTCGCATCAGAATGACATGTATAACCTATCCAAACCATTACCAACAACCAAAATATATCGGAGAATATTGGAGACAAATCTCTTGATCATCATCAAAGTCCAACCACTCTACCGGAACCCGGTAGACAACCAAGAAGATAGTGTTGACATCAATGACAAACATCAATGTGTTGGGATCCAAGAACACTGAGAGGGGGGGGGGAGTGAATCAGTGTTCTACTGGTAAGATAATATTTTACCCTTTTATACCATACACATATAAACTGGTAAATAAATAAACATATAACTTGAAGCAAATAAACCATCCACATGAATGATCACCATAACACATAATTTATATGTGGAAAACCTCAAAGAGGAAAAACCACGGTGGGATTTGTGACCCACAATATCAGTTCACTGGCCATATGAAAAGATATTACATATATTGGGGGCTTGCACATGCAAGAAGGAACACTGCTCATCACTAAAGAGTCTCATTGACTACAAGCTTCTGCTGAAGTAAAACAATGAAAATAAACTCACAAAAATGCATCTGGTATGCTAAATAGAGTTCCGGTTCTAGCTCTTCTCTGTACCGGTTCATAAACCCTGACACTACTACCGGTATCACCTTCACTCCAAGAATGTCTTACAAAACATTTACAGATCATTGCATGATATAAAATTCGCATACAAATGATCTACATACATATACTCCGCATTACACAATTTTGCTATATTATCCTATGTCAGACTTTTCAAAATGACCTAGCAGACTGACCTATATACCCATTACAAACAATATGCCTTATGTCGGCTTACAATGCATTACAAAAGATATTCAATGTCGGCCTTGACAATAATTATAAAATGATTTTCTAAATAAATCTTCCTTGATGTCGGCTTCTTTGAAGTACTTGATGCCAGTGTTGGTGTAACCCTGGATACTCCAATGTCAGTGTCTGCCGATAAATGCCTCCTAATGCCAGTATATGACCTCCATCTGATTGTGTTTCCATCGATGAAAACAAAATGAATTTGATGAGTGTCAATTGCCAACACAATACAACACATAATCAATTCCTCCAAAACGCCAACACACTATGGGTGGCATTTCATTTCAAGTGAATGAGGAGGTTATTGCTCAGGTGATGGGCCTTTCCATGGGAGGCCAAAAAATGGAAAAAGTAGAGCCGTATCATTGACACCACTAGTCTGAATCAATTCTTCTATGATTGTGAGAACCCTATGAAGTGGGATGGTGGATTCAATCGTGAGGAGCTTTTGCCACCATGGGATGAGGTGTGGTACATCATTATGAAATATTTTACTCTCGAAGGACAGTATGGGGTTTTCTATTACTATGACCTCCATTTCCTTAATCATCTTAGAAATAGGGATCTTATTTCTATTCCGTTTTATCTATTGTATTCTATGGCTGCTAATGTGAGAGATGTTGTTGAAGCTAAGAATAAAAATAAGGATTTTACTATTCTCCATCAAGGCCTTATCCTTTACTTGTATAATTTCCACCTGTCTCTTTTCCCTCCATGATTATGGTCCAAAATGTTCCTGAAAACTAATCTCCACCAATGGCCACTGCCAACCCTGAAAAAATCCTACTATTCTGCTTGAACCTAGATCCTCCAGTAAGAAAAACAAAAATTGTGCCTGCCACTCAGAGGACTCAAAACCCTTCGAGTCCAAGAAAGTGAAATTCCAACAAAATGGCTTTGATGTGGAGATCACTGATGGAAACAAAACTCCTTGTTGCTCTATGAGACTGGTGTCCAAACCCCCTTAAAAAGAGAAACCCTTAAAGGAACCCTCCTCATCCCTTGACATGGGTGATTCGAAGGATGCAAAGGAGGATACTAACCCCTTGGGTAAAGTGGCCCCGTCTCATTCCACCTTGGCCCCTCATCTTGATAGCTCTACCCATGTCTTTGAAATCCCTAACAACTTTGTGAACTTGAATGTTGAACCCAAGTCTCGGACCAGTTCTCTGTCCCCTACCCTTAGGTTTGGGAAAATGGTTATTATGGAGGAAGCTAGCAGTATCAAGGAGGAAGTGGAGGGCAAGTTGCTAGATTTGGAGAAGAAAGTGGACGCCCTGAAGGAGAAAATGCATGAAATTGTTGGCAGTTCAAATTTCACCGATAAAAGGCTGCGTGAGGTCACCAGGTTTGCGCTGAAAGTCATGCATAGCTTTGCGACCACCTTGTCTCTTTTGTAGTAGAACACCCAAAAAGGAAAATGGAAGGAGGAAGAGGACTACAAAGACCTCTTTAAATTTCTCACCAAGGAATGGGCTAGGAGGCTCCTAACCAAGATGAGTCATGGCAAAAAGAAGCAGGGATGTTAACTACTTGGTGGTTTTTTGTGTTTTTGGATGGCCTAGGTGGCCTTACTGTTTCTAGTTATGGTTATAATCTTTGTTGGTTAATCTTGGACTTGGTTATCTTTAACCCTGCGTGGCATATTTTACTGTTTACTATGACTCTTTTAAACTTTCTTAATATGGCTAGTATGTTTAAAGTTTTTGATAGAGGAAAGTTTTAGGAGGCTATGATTTTGCTGTTTTCTTGCTAACAATTGTTCATCTGTTGTTAATGTGACTGTATCTAGACCAGCCCCCTTGTTTTGGCTGCTTTTAATATCAAAAACTAGTTATTAATAAACAACGCATTAACAAATCAAAATTAAAAATCTTTTCTAAGTAAAAACTATATGCAAATTTTTTAATTAAGAATACTAAGAAAATTAATTATCTTCTATTTAATTGGCTCTTAAACTTTAGGAGCAATTTTTATTTTAAATATTTTTTAAAGATTGTGAAATTGTTTTATGCTTTGCTAAATTGAATAATTTTCAATTTTAGTCAAGAAAAATGGTTTTCCCCAAAAGATACTAAAATAATGAGTTTTAATTGTTTGGAAAATATTAATAAGTTTTTTCCATTTATTTTCAATATTTAAATACTTTTTTTAAAATTATTTCATAGTAAATTTTTTTTAATGACTTTTTAGATATTGTTCCATAGGCAATACTATTGCATTCACCTAAGCCCAATTAATGGATTTTTTGCACCAATCAAAAGTCATTTATATTTTTGTTTTCAAAATTAACTTGATTTTTATAAAGTTGAGATTTATATTTTTAAAATAGAAATTAATTATCTAGAATATGATTGGATGAAAAAAATTGGTGTTATAGAAGAAAAATGATAAGAATGATAGATTTTATAGGCCTTTTTAAAGATTTATTTATATTTTAAAATAAATGTCTATTTTAAATAGCTTTTTTCATTTTTTTATAATCTTGTAAATAAAGTGATTTTATAAATTGTAATATTTTTTTGTCTAAAATATATGTAATAAAATTAGTTAACTATTGTATAAGGATTTGATTCACACCATTTAAATTAGATAAAATAAAATTTTAAATAAATACTTAAACTATTTAATTACAAATATTACACAACAAATATTTTTATTAGCATACCTACTTTAGAGGAATACAAGCAAAGTACACCAAAGATATCATATTTGTTCATTATTACACTAGAACAATAATTATATTATTATATTATAATTTTTTTCATCGGTAAACTATAGTATTATATTAATACTATTAAAAAGTAGACATTATCACTTCTAGTATAGCAAAAAATGGGTTAAACCCCTTAAATAGTCAGAACCACTTGGGCCAACTAGTACCCCACACCTAACCATCCATAGAGAAACTACTTCTAACAATTACTACCTCAACACCCCAAAATTTGTCATCCAACCATTTACAACTATTACCAACATAAACGTTCATACTAACAGAAATTTTCATCAAAAGTTTAAAAAAAAACAAAAACATTTCACAATTTCATTTTTTTCTACCCAATCCATTAACCTAGAAACCATCTCGATCAAATTCAACCTTCTTTCACAAGTCCCACTTTTTTTCCCATACCATCTGCACTTCCACTTCCCTTTATCAAATGTAGTCCTTAAAATTCTCCCACGTAATCCTTGCTTCCTTTGTTCTGGCTTCATGATCCACTCTATTATTCCACAACATAAACAACCTCACATGCTCCCTTTTTGCATAATACCTTCACCAAAGGGGCATCTTAAACCCCTAACCTCCACTACCCTCACCAACAGAGACATCGAAACATGAATAGAATGGTCTAGGATGTGGCTTTAGCAACCCAGGTCATTTCCTCCTTTGTCCCAAACATCAAGTCCCAAGCGATCACCATGGAGATTATGCTTGCATTTATCCTGTATCAAAACTTTGACTAAAGATAATCTTCCCCCAGTTACGCCTCCATTATCTACAGAAAGGAGAGATTATCAAACTTGAAAATACCCCCCGATCTCTTCCAATACCTTCCCAAAGAAAGAAAGTTTTTATTTGACAGAATGGAGAGAAAAAAATGTTTTCATAGTAGCTTGTTGTGTTGGCATTGTGTTGTCATTGATGTCAACCGGTATGGGATGAATACTAGTATGAGAGATGTATGTGCAACACTATCAAGGAAGAGTACATGTTGAGATATCTTGGATATCACCTTGTGTTGCAGAACATTGATAAGGTAAGGAAGATGACCTTAGGAGTCACTAGTACACGAGTTAGTTCCTGACTTGTGTGATGAGATAGTAAGGTGATCAATACCAGTACACTATATCATAGGAGAGGAAAGGATGTCAACTGGTGAGTGATGTGTTGACATGGTAAAGACAGATCAACCAAGTGAGTGGTTGTCAGGCTGCAAAGGTCATGACCAGGGTACAAGAAGGATTGGCAAGGTGTTTGAGTGGTTATTTGTGATGAAGAGGTAGAATGTTACCTGAATCACATCAACACTGAAGGAGAAGTATGAATAGGTCACAACTATGCTATAAGGTTGTAAAAAAAAAACTCCCACCGAATGAAGATGTAGTCATCATGAGAAGCAATGACTAACAGTGAATGTGCTCACACCGAATCACATGTGTCTGTTTGAAGAAATGCTGCACAAACAGGAAGCCACATGAGTACACTGTAGGATGTAGAAGACAAGGTGTCACTCCAACAATAAGTGGAGCTTATCTCCTATTATGCAGTATGTGCATTATAGTTTGGTGAGATAGGAGTGGAGAGGTAAAGGCAAGTACTTGAAGGCTCACACCGGATCCACTAGTGAAACAAAAGAAATGCCTCAAGAGCATGAGAAAAGGGTTATGCACTAGATCGATGGTGAGGGCATGATGAGATGCTTGTACAGAAGAAATGATGAGTTTGTCATCTTGACAAACTGGCTGAGATATGGTCCGAGCCGATCAAGCAGAAGGCAAGGTTGAGCAGATGCAAATAGAGGATCGTGGCCTTGATGACTTGTGCCATCAAGAGGTTTTACTAGTATTAATATTCACTAGTAATTTGGAAAAGGTATAGATGCAGATGACCTCCTACTTGAGGAAAATGAGCATGCTATGGATAGACATGTCTGGCGACTGGTCAAGGTGCTCCACCAATAGAATGTGAGTACCGATAAGGTGATATATGATGGTAGGATTTGTTTACTGGTAGATGAAACTAATTGTTTGTGTGCTTGGTGACTAGGCATGAATCGACAGAATAGTGTGACGAGGTGGATACCGACTATGATGCCACGTGAAGATGAAGTGGTAGATGAAACATGCACAGGTCGATGAAGTGAGGTCGGTGAGGTAGTTGTGATTGGTTTGACATTAATGGTGACTACAAAGCTTGAGGTAAAGTTGCAGAGTTGTGTGGCTCGAGATCCAGGACAAATTGATTGTGCGGATCGAAGTAGATGAACGAAACAACCGAGTCATTTATGGCGTTTGACTGAGAAAAGCTGACAGATTGATTGTAGGTTGCTGAGGAAGGAAGGCTTGTTTTGGAAGGTGCATTGATGGCATAGTTGTGCAGATGGATGTTAGGGTGACCAGATCGAGAAAGATATGATTGGATTTGGTTTGCCTCGAGGTTGAAGAGGAAACCCTAACTGCCTAGTTTTTGAATTGTCTTTTGGCGGGAAACCAACCTATAAATACGAAGGCAAAAGACATTGTTAGCTGCTGCTATATAGAAAAATATTGCGCTAATGAAAAGGGTGATAATTCCGCATGTGAGAGAAAATCAGCCAAGTGCTCAAAGAGTATTTGAGACAAGAGGGAGAGTAAAGAGCAGAACCAGTAGTGGTTATACCAACAGAGAAAAAGTGAAGAGAGCTGTAGAGAAGGCACACAGTGGATCGACAGAGTTTAGCACTGGTAACGTGCAGAGCAGAGAGGAGGGGATCCTACAGAGAAGAAAAGCAGAAGAGGTGTACTGGTAGGGCTTATCGGAAGAGAAGTAGCAAGTGAAGAGCAGCAAGAGAAGTGATTCGGTGTTACAGGGAAGGTATCTCACCAGTAGAGTAAGGTATATGAAATGGTGGCAAGATTCACTTGTAACAAGATAACTACTTTTGTAATTGAAGTTTACTTTAAGGACACTGAGTTGTAGCTCAGTGCAGGGGTTGGTGCTCCTTGGGTTGGTACCGTAAAATTTGTAATAGTGTTTTCATTGTGAGGCCGGATTGGAGTAGTAGTCTCTAGCATCATTGCTCACTGAGGTTTTTCCCATCTTGGGTTTTCCTCATATATATTGGTGTTATGTGATGTCCCTTGTGTGATTGCTCTTGTGTAGGTCTCCCTACTAACCGGTAAGTTTGCATAGAGTTAGATCTATTAATCGACATGCTCACAGAGGATAGAAAAAGAGAAAAGTTTGAGAACCATTGATTCACCCCCCTCTTAGTGGTGCATTGTGTCTAACATGTTGTTCACACCTCAATATTCCTCCCATCATTGTCTAATCCTTGCCACATGCCACGTTTCCTTTGAAAATGCAAAAAACCGCCCTTCTACTGATTTAAAATCCTCCACCTGACCTCATATCAAGTCAAAGTAATTGTCATAAATGCATTCCCCTGTCCTTGATTTCCAAATCTGTAAAGTCATCATTTTTGAATTGTGCCACTCATGCCACCTCCCACTCAATAATTAATTCTTCACCATGTAATAAAGCTAGAGACAAAAATGACAACAGGCATAATAAAGACACACTAATAGTGTGAAGTGTGATAAAGGATAATACTCTCGAATAATGCCAGATTTTGAAGGCGATACATCACTTGCCAAATTAGCCACTACTCCATCAGATTGTTGGGGACCCTTCCTCATTCAAACCAAGTCACCATCTCACTTCATGACAATTTAAATCACACCATTTATTTGACATTATGTCTGCATTTGAATTACCTTGTCTACGAATGTGCAAAATTTTAGTCTTGAAATTTTGTTAATCTCTACCCAATAATATTAATAATTTTATTGATTTTCCAACAATGGGAGATGCCTTTAGAAATATCCTTCGTTACAATTTTTGAGTCACCCTCCAAATGTATCTTTGAGACTGGAAGTTTCTTTGCAAGCGAGACCGCAAGAAAGGTAGCCTATGCCTCTACTTCATTGTTGGTTCCATCCTACAATCACTTAGTTCCCTTTGCCAAAACCACACCATCATTATTTCTCGAAATGCATCCCACACCTGTGATTCTAGGGTTACCCTAAGAAGCTCTATCAAAGTTGATTTTGATCCAACCCGATGCCAGTTTTTCCCAAACCACACCACATTTTGCATCATGGGCAAGATGAATCCTACAAGGTCCATTAATGGGCACAATTAATTTTAAATTATTAGAAAATATGATTATGATATTATTTTTTAATATATTTTTTATTATTATATTTCTCTTAAATTCTTGACAGAATAATTTTTTTTATTAATATTCATTGTTATTATTATTATTATATTATCAAATCATTATATTTTTATTTTATATTTGTTCATATCTTGGGGTTTTTATATTGGGGAGCTTTAAATCCCCATAATTAACCATATCATTTCTAATCTATTATTATACTACTATTTTATAGATGATTTGATATCAATTTTTACATGAAAAACTCAAGCTAGGAAAAACCATGACGAGAATCACACTTACAATATAATAAACTGTTGGATTGTTGGGGATTGTTGGATTTATTTGTTCATTGCTACTGCTAGGATATGTTGTTTTCATTGATGTCAACATATTCCTGAGAGTTATTCTAGTGACTTTGGGAAAGGTTTTTGGTCCGGTTTTGTAGTTTGGTTTTGCCGATCACTGTTTTGCAGTATCCAGTATTTCCTCTGATATATTCTGGTGTGATCAGATCTTGTGCTGAGATTTTGAATTATTATTTGGGATGATCTTGTGTATCTTCATTTCAAATGGTTTATGTTTTGGTGCACTGCAAGTTATCTTTCTTCATGATTATTGCTGATTGGTTGTGTTCTTGAGCTTTGAGACGTTGACAGATGAAAATTTGAAAAGAAATGATTGTGCAACTATTTCCTATTCATGTCCTATTTGTTTTGGCGATCCACATTGATCGTTGAGCAAGTTTTTGGTGATTTATATGAACTGGTGATAATTTGCGTGTTATGCAATAGTTCTGGTGGTGTAGTGTGTTGCGACTGATCTTGGCAAGACTTTCGGTGGATGTAATCATTTGTAAATTTGAATTAGATCCATGCTATATAATGCAAATCATGATATTGGTCTAGTGGTCAATCTTTGTATCATGTAATGTAATTTTTGTAATTATGAGTTGAGGGTTGAGGGTTTAGCCGACCTTGTTATCAAGGTTGATGAATTGTATATATAGGTGATATGATTATGTAATTTAGGTGTCGGTATTATGTTTGCATTATCATAGAGGTAAATGTTTGAGCAAGGATATATCATTCAACAAAGTGTTGTGATGAGTTTGATGTTGCAGGGCAGACAATCGTGCTTAACCAGAACTATCATCAGGCATTTGTAGATGCTAGTATTGCATTTCATTTGTTCCAGATTTTAGTCCAAATCAATTTGTAAGCCGGTGAGACTTCCCTGAGGGTTGTAGCCTTCTGGGTATATATCTTTTGAGTAGTGAGCTCTAGGCAGTGATCTTGAATGCATGCACATTCCCCATTGTAATATTTTCACATACTACTACAGAGTATCATCTTATTGTGGGTAGGTTCTCACTGTGGTTTTTCCCCTAACTGGGTTTTCCACATCAAAATATTGGTTTTATGTGTTGTGCTATTAATTTTCTTATCTATTATTGCTGTGGTTTATCAATTAATGTTTTGGAAGTTTAATTTGTTGTGCATCCGGTGAAGACTAATTCACCCCCCCTCTCAATCTTCCTTCTTGATTGCTACTAATAATTGGTATCAGAGCTAGATCCTCTAGTAGAAGCTTAATCACTTGAGGAGATCTGAGATGGTAGCTGAAGGTATTCTTTTCAAGGAGGATAGTCTAAGGTTTGATGGAATTAACTACACTATGTGGAAGAAACAGATGGAGGTGCATTTGAAATGTCTTGGAGAAGATTATTGGAAGATTGCTGAGAATGCCTATGTTGTTCCTCAGAATGGACCATCCACTCTTGATGAGATTAATGAAGTTGGATACAACATCAAAGCGAAGGAAGAATTACTCAGTGCCTTGACTGATTCTGAAATGAAAAATGTTATGGACCTTCAGATCATAGGTGAGATTTGGGTAAAGCTTGAGATCCTGTATGAAGGTGACAGTCAAGTGAAAGTTGCCAAGTTGAAGAGTTTGAAAGGGAAGTATGAGACATTGAAGATGGGAGATGATGAGAACATACATTCATACATGGCTAAGGTGAATGAGCTTGTCCTTGGTATCATATCTATTGGTAGAAAGATTGAAGAAGATGAGATTGTTGCTAAGGTATTAAGATCTTTGCCTCCTTCTTATAAACATAAGGTTGCTTCTATTGATGAGATCCAAAGTTTAACTACTATGACAAGGGATGTATTAGTTGGAAAAATTACTGCATTTGAGCTGAGTGAATTTGGTGAATCACATGGAAATTATGAGACAACATTCAAAGCATCAACATCTGTGTCTGGTAAGCAGAAATATGATCCCGATGAGTGCAAGATATCCATATATGAAAGAGAAATGAGAGATATTGTAGAGCAAGAGAGAGACCTTGATGATTTTGAAGCATTGATTGCCCAAAGATTGCCTAAAGGTGTTACTAAGTATGATAGAAAGTTGCCCTTAAAATGTTTTTCTTGTAATAAGATAGGATATTTTGTTTCTAGATGTCTGGAGAGAATGGTTAAGTATGACAGACATGATAAGTTTCATAGGATTGATAGATATGAGAAGCATGAGAAGTATGATAAGCCTTATAAGTCTAACCTGAATTTTAGGAACCAGAAGAACTATTATTATGCTGCAAATGAAGATTCAAAAGAAGATGAAGTTGTGTTTATTGCCATTAAAGAAGATAGTCCTATGCCAATTAATTCCACTAGCTTCTCTGTTGAGGAGAAAGCTTTGGTTGCTAAGGTAGAAGAAAAAGGTGAATGGGTAATTGACAACAGTTGCTTACATCATATGATTGGTGACAAAAGAAAATTTGTAAGCTTGGAAAGGTATGATAGTGGAATAGTTAGATTTGGAGATGACAAAGCCTATGTAATCCATGGAAGAGGTTCTATTTCTTTTGATGGTAAGCATAACATTGATGATGTCTTGTATGTTGAAGGTTTGAAGCATACTCTTTTAAGTGTTGGACAGATGGTTGATAAATGTTATGATCTGCAATTCAAATATGGTAAATGCAAGTTGAATACATCCGGTATAGAGATTTCATCTAGAACTAAGATTGAAGGTAACATTTTTCTCTTGAATGCTAGTGAGAAAAAATGTTTGATTGCTAAGATAGATGAGAGCTAGTTGTGGTATAGAAGGATGTGTCATGTAAACTTTGATTCATTGATCAAGATTAGTTCTACACAAACTGTTAGGGATCTGCCTAAGATTGTTAAACCTATTAATTTGGTATGTATGGAATGTCAGTTGAGTAAGCAAACAAGGATTTCTTTCAAGAGTAAAAGGTACACATTAGATGGATTATTAGATCTTGTTCATACTGACCTGTGTGGACCTACAAATGTTAGATGTGTGCAGGGTGATAGATACTTTATGTTACTAATTGATGACTATTCCATAATGATGTGGGTTGTCTTTTCGAAGGAAAAATCAGAAGCATTTGAAAAATTCAAGATATTGAAAGCTAAAGTTAAAACTGAGTTTGAATTGAGGCTGAAGTGTCTGAGATCTAACAAAGGTGGAGAATTTTGTTCCGGTGAGTTCAATTCTTTCTGTGAGATGCATGGAATCAAAAGACAGTTATCTACTTCTAGGACCCCACAACAGAATGGGATTGTTGAAAGGAAGAACTGCACTATTTTAGATGTTGCAAGAACCATGTTAATTGAAATAAATGTTCCAAAGGTTTACTAGAGAGAGAGAAGCTTTTAGTACTGCAGCCTATACATTCAATAGAGTTCATATCAAAGGTGATACCGATAAGACTCCATATGAGCTTTGGTTTGGTCATGTTCTTACTATGAAATATTTAGAAGTCTTTGGTAGCAAATGTTTGTTAGCATTTGGCATTATAATAGACAATGAAGGATTGTTGACATTTTAATAAGGATATTGAGAAGGTTGTTGATGATTATGGATATAACTGATTAAGGATGTTTACTGTCTTGATATTATTATTTTGTCATTGATGTCAAGAAATTGATTTTCTAACTCAGTATGATGCTGCCATATCTTGAGAAGTATGATTTAAAGAGTATAAAGATGTCGGTAAAAGACACAGAAAGAATATGATGAATAAGGGGATGAATAAGGTATTCAATGGGGAAACTATTACTGAGTCAGACAATGATGAGATCATGATGTTTAGATTGTTTTAACATCATACATATGTTGTAAATTGTAAGGTTAATACTATACTATGTTATCAAGCAAAGAACCTAGTCGGTAAACCCTAAGGTTATCACTATCGGTTAATGAAGGCGGAATGTCTACCGAGTAAAGTTTAGTATTTACCGAGTTGTAACCGAGCTGTAACAGAATGCATTAAATGTTTACATGCGTTATTTAATGAAGGAAGCTAATGAGATGGAACTGATTAAATGATTAGTATGCCGTAAATATAGTTTGTTAATGAATCTATGGCAAAGGAAAGTCGACAGGAAGATCTACAATTCAGATTGAACCACAATACCCTAGCACAAGTTCCAAGAAATATATGCAAGTTCCAAGGCAAGGTAAAACATTTTTAGATCGAAAGATGCATTGAACCTAGACAAGATTGAAGATCTGATGGCTATGATTGATCATGGGAAATGTGATCAAGGTGATTAAGCAGTTATCTAATTGTTTATAAATAGGAAACTATTGATAAACAATGTATGTGGACAAGTGTATGCACAGGGATGCTACATAGTGATTACCGAGCACAGAAGCTTGAAGACCTGTTTGAATAATAGAGTATAGAAGCCCAACAGATGGACAAGATTAGTTCTATGTCTAGATTGTATTGAACAAATAAGAATATGCTTTAGCATTTTAGATATGAAGTTGCAGATAGATTTTATTACTGTTATTTTGTGAAAGTGACATAAAATATCTTAACTAAGTGGACTTAACAGTCTTATTTGTAAAACCCTCTAGCAAGGTGACATTCTAATTGAGTGTTTGAAATCCTCTAACAAGGTTACTTCTAACAAGGTGAAGATCCTAACAGATCTAAGGGAAATCCCTTAACCGGGTCACATCTAGCAATGTGTTTGTAATCTTTAACAGGATTTGCTTTTAATCGAGCATACTCTAGAAGAGTATATTTCTTAGTGGGTCCGAAATCCCATAGTGGTTTTTCCCTATTTGGGTTTCCACGTTAAATTTGGTGTTATGAGGTTTATGATGTTTATATGCTTTTGAGTTTGCATGTTTAACAGTTTTGGTTATATTACTAAAGTATATGTTACTGAGGTTGAATCTGATGTTTTTATGGAAGATTAAGTTTGTATGATTCACCCCCCCCCCTCTTATCTTGTTGGCTATTGGATCTATACTTACATTTAGTATCAGAACTATCAATGTTATATCAAGAGAGATGAGGATATTGGGAAGTTTGATGCTAGAAGTGATGAAGGTATCTTTTTGGGATACTCCACAAATATAAAAGCCTACCAGTGTTATAAAAAGAGACTGAGAAAGATAGTTGAGAGTGCAAGTGTGAAGGTAGATTAAAACCTTGGGAAGGAGATCGAAGCTTATGATGAAGGTCAACATGTTGTTTTAGTTCCTATTTAGCCTGAAGAGCCTAAGAAGAATGATCCAGTAGAGACAAAGACTATTTTTGTTGTCGGTGAGGATGTTCATGAACCCGAGTATGAGAATCAAAATAATTAGAAAACTCTGAGGTATGTAATATTGAATTATTCTAAGAATTAGATTATTGGTGATAAGAATAAAGGTGTAATGACTAGAAGAAGTTTAGTTGCAAAAGAAATATGTTTTATTTCTAAAGTTGAACCTAAAGATGTTGTTGAAGCTTGTAAAGATGATAAGTAGATAATCAGATTGAAAAGAACAATACTTGGGAACTTGTGCCTAGACCGAAGGATAACAAATGTTATTAGTACTAAATGGGGTTTTAGGAACAAATTGAATGAAGTTGGTGAAGTAGTCAGAAATAAAGCCATACTGGTTTGCAAGGGATATTCATAGCAAGAAGGGATTTTTTATGAAGAAATTTTTTCTCTGATTGCCAGAATTGAAGTTGTTAGATTGTTACTTGCTTATGCTACTTATAAAGATTTCCAAGTATATCAAATGGATGTCGAATCTACATTTTTGAATGGTGATCTAGAAGAAGAAGTTTACATTGAATAACCTGATGGATTTTCACTATTAGATGATGGGGAGATGGTCTGTAAGTTGAAGAAAGCACTTTATGGATTGAAACAAGCCCTTAGAGCCCGACATGCTAGATTAGATAAATACTTGCTAATATTGGGATTTATCAAAGGTGCTGCTCATAGTAATCTATACTTGAAAATTGAAATTGATAACATTTTGATTGTTGAAGTCTTTGTTGATGACATTATTTTTGGTGGTGATGATGATATGAGTATGAAATTTGTCGGTGATATGCAAAAAGAATTTGAGATGTCTATGATTGGTGAGATGAAATTTTTCTTAGGTTTGCAGATTGCACAAATGGGAAAAAGTATCTTTATATCTCAAACTAAGTATGTGAAGGAATTGGTGAAGAAGTTTGGATTAGATGATTCCAAACTAGTTGGAACTCCTATGGTGAGTCGTTGTAAATTGTTTAAAAATGATTAATCTCCTAAAGCTAATCAGAGTTTGTACAGATCTATGGTTGGTGGACTATTAGATCTCACTCAAACTAGGCCTAGCATTATGAATGCTGTGTGTATGGCATCCAGATATCAAGTTATTCTAAAGGAGAGTCACACTAGTGTTGTTACAGAATATTCAGATATCTGAAGAGAACTGAAGACTATGGTTTATGGTATCCAAAGAATGATAATTTCATGTTATGTGCTTATACTGACACAGATTGGGCAGGTGATGTTGATGATCAAAAGAGCACTTTTAGAGGATCATTCTTTTTTAGGTAAGAAGTTGGTTTCTTGGGCTAACAAGAAACATTATTAATATCTTTATCTATTGTTGAAGTTGAGTACATTGCTGCTGCTAGTAATTGCACTTAGATAGTATGGATGAAGCAAATGCTGAAATATATGAGAGTTATTTATGATGATCCTAGTGTTATATACTGTGATAATTACAATTCTATAAACATTTCGGAGAATCAGGTGCAACATTCTAAGAATAAGCATATATCAATCAAATACAATTACTTGAGAGAGAAAGTCAGTGAGCAGAAGGTGAAGCTAGAATGTATCTACAAAGGAACAAATTGTTGACATTTTTGTAAACACCCAAAAATTGCACCATGCTTGCGCACACTAACTTACTAACATTTCTTCCTTAATCGATTAATTGATCAAGTGTCGTTCTTATAATTCAAATTTTCTATTTTCCTAATCATTTAAATCATGTTATCATTAATCATTCATTTCCTAACATCAATTGAATAATCTTTATTATTTGATTACTTCAATCCCACTTTAATTAAATAATCTTTATTATTTAATTAAATTCAATTTCATTTTTCTCATAATTGATTTATTAATTTAAATTATTTAATTAGCTAATTATTTCATCATAATTAAATAAATTTCTATTTATTTAATAAAATCTTAATTATCTTCTTCCAAAAAATCAAGAATGGAAGCAAATCTTTATTTGTTTTTATTTAATTAATTTAATTTCTAATTATCCTCATCCAAATTCAAAAATGGCAATAAATCGAGAAAATGATTTTAAAAATTAAAATGAATCATTATCCAATTTAAATCAATTATTTTCTCATATTCTCCCAATTTTTGAAAATGGAAAGTATATCATCATCTGCTTTATATGATTTTAAAAAATCATTATCATGTCTTCCTAAAAATTGAAAATGGAAGTAACTAGTCAACTTCTGATTTTCTTGATTTATCTTCTTGAAAATATCTCTTTAATCTCAATTTAAAATTCAAAAAAAGGAGATATGCCTAGTCAAAAGCTGCTTTATGCCATCTTTTTGAATCCATCTTGATTCTCTAATCTTGTCTTCAATCTTCTATAAATTTATCTATCTTTTTCGTAATCACAACCACATTTTCTAGTATCCTCGTGTTGTCAAAATTATCTTGCAATCTTTCTTTCTTACTTATTGCACTCATAGGTGAGATCCACAAAACAAGCTATTTGGAGGAGAAAGAAAGCCAATGGAGGTCAATGAAGGAAACACCTTGTGATGTTTGCATATTCATTTTAGTGTTTTTCTTTCATTCTTTCATTGAATGTATTACGATAAATTTTCATAGCTTGTTAGCTTTTGTGGCTGGATAATGTTAGGATTTGAATCATTTGTTCAAGAAAAAGACATCTTGGAACAAAAAGTGAAAAAAAATGAAAAGATTAGATCCCAAATGTCCAAAACATTTCAAAATTTTCAAGGTCCAAACCCAAACTTTGAGCCAATTGATGTAAAAGCTCTTATCGAACGATTAGACATACCAATTCTCATCTCTCAAATAGAGATGATGAAACAATTTCAAGCAACAAACACAAATTTCAATCAAGTCCCAAATCAAATTTCGGATCAACAACATATCCAACAACAACAATCAATGGTTCAACATATCCCACAACAACAACCAATAGTCCAACATATCCAACCAACACAATCGATGGTGCAATTTTAACAATATGCTCAAACAAATACATAATGTCAACAATTTGTTCAACCAATTATGAAGTACCAACAACAATATCATTCAACAAGTCAATATCAACAACTACAACCACCAATTCAAAAACAAAAGTTGCAACTTACACCAAGCCACATTTCAAACATGTTAGACCAATTCGACCAACACCCAAGCCAAAATCAAAATGTAATATCAAACCAAAACCAAATCATCTTCAAACAAGTCCAAAATCCAAACCTAACCATGTCAAAACCTCGCAAGGATTCAAATGCTTCTCCAAAGAAAAGTGGCTCTATTACAAAGCTCTTAAAGAGAGTCCTAAGTGATTTTTTTGAGAAAGATCAAAATCATGCCCCATGTCTAGCAATGGTTCATCCCCTAGTAAACAAATTGACTCTCTAGTGGCATCCATCCCTACACCTTTTGAAGCTTTGCAAAAACCTCTCATATCATCCTCATCAAATGATACATCAAATAATGCATCCTCCCAAGGATTGTCTGCAACAAAAATACACGATAATCTATGTCTTTATACCAATCCCTTGTACTATTTAGAAATATCATATCCAATACCAACATGCACTTCATTTCCCATCAAGCCTATTTTAGAGGATCCCATACAAAGTCCATCTCCCTCATGTCAAAGCATCGATTCCTTTCCAGAATCCTCCATGGCAAGAGGATATTTTAGAGCATGAACAAGTGACTCCTAAAACAGATCAAGATGAAGAACCTACAAATTTTCTATTGCATACTACATTTGACCACGATCTCATTTCCTTTGATGATTCCTCTATTCCTATCCATTCTATCCTAGAACATAATACCATTACAAAAACTGTTGACATTCCACTCCTTAGGCAAGGTCAAGATATCCCCTCCATCCTTTCTATTGATCCCATTGAAATCCAAGAGCTGAGCACCTTTAAAGAGGAATCCAATTATCTTCCTCCTTGTCAAGATCAAAGTATCCTTCCAAATACATGTTCACCACAAGACCCCATCATTACTTTAAATCCTTCACAAGATCCCTTTATTCCTCCATCTCCATGTCCTAATCCTACATATCCACTCCAAGATCTCATTTCTTTTGATGATCCCATTATTCCCCCCATTCCATCTCATGAAGAGTTCATCATTGATCCTGATCCCCCTCATGAAGCTAACATTTTGGAGTAAGATGTTCATGAATCATCCACTTTGGTCCAATTTGATCCACTACATGATCTTATTATTTCCATCATATCATATCCACCTCATAATGGACTCATGTCTTCTTCCCAAAGCAAAGAGTATCCTATAGGTCAAAATATTTCTTAAGGCAAAGGAGTAGAACTTCACAAGAAAGAACCCCTCCATGTTAAAGAAAATCTTAATGGTTATGGCCACAATGACAATCTTCAAGACGTTGGTGTCCCTCCACCTAAATCCAAACATATGCCTTCCCCTTCATCCTTTCCATCCATCTTAGGTCCTTATATCCCTTCATTCCCTATTCAAGGTCAACAAAGGCACACATCTTTGAGAACCTTCCATCCATCCAAAAGATTTTCATATCATCCCTATCCATCCATGCATTCCTTTTCCCGTCAAAGCAATTTGGATGCCAATCATAAAAGTCATAAGTCCAACAATCCACATATATTCAAGGATCAAAATGTCTAGTCTAATCGACATGTCAAAATGAAGAAAAATATGATCCAAAAAGAAAAAGAAATGTCCAAAAGGCCACAAAGGCCCACTAAGAAAAAGAAAGAAAAGTCAAAATCTATATGTTGGAATTATTGGCATTAAGTTGTCATTGATGTCAACTGGTTTGGCATGGTCACTGGTGAGTAAGAAGTGGTGACTAATATAAGAGAAGTAAGACACGATGATGTCAATCCATATGTATGTAAGCATATTGAAGGTAAGTTATCGGTACATATGAAATACATCATCTACCGGTAAAGTAGGACCATCAACAAGACAAAGAAAGCAAACAAGAGAAGAACTGAAGGATGGAAACGGATATACTCAGAGAAGATTAATGCTACCGGTAAATGGATTGAGTAGTAGGACCAACATGTTTGATGGGAGGCCAAGTTGATCCATCGATAGAGAAGAGGTATGCAGGCCCACTGGTGGAGTTAGGTTATACCGGTAAGGTGAGTTGGACCGATAGTCAATCTTGGTTAATGAAGAATGTCAAACTAACATAGAAAACCTAGCAGAGGTGGATGTCGACAAAGATGACAACTGGAAGCCAAGTGGTGATCATGCATAGGTTGGTGAAGTGTGCATCGATGTAACAATCAGCAAGCACATTGACTTTTATGAAGAACCTGCAAGTCATGGGAGGATGGGAGAAGATTGTGACTCAAGGAAGACAAGCTGGTAAGTGATTGAACTAATCCTGCAAGAAGATATGATCTTTGTACCCATTTGTTGAAGGAAACAACCAAGCCATTAATGGCATCTGACAGAGAAACACAGAAAAACATGGTGCAAACCTCCAGATATAGAAAATGCACATTGGAATGCAAGGTGTTGGCAGTGCCGATTGACGACATGTAGATCGTCTCTCTGAAAAAGCATATCGGATCAAATCCAATATGGATTGAGTTGGTGAAGGAAAAACCTAACATGATACTATTTGAATGCTATTTTGGCAGGAACCCTAGAAGATAAATATGTGAGCTTGAGACTAAAAGTATTTGATGCTTGATACAAAGAGTGAGAGAGAAGAGAGCCTAAGCAAGGAAAAAGATCATCTTCCTTAGAGTTTGTTCTGGGAAAGTTACTGAGTGAGTTAGCAGGAAAACCAGTGAGAGGGTCTAACCAATAGGGACAGAGTAATCGGTAAACTGTTGTAGGTCTAACAGTTAAGCTAATCGGTGAGGTGTGATTGGTCAAGAAGGTATCCAAGAGTGACATAATGTGGTGCGAGGCTAAGGGAGAAATAAGAGAGGTTAGGAGTAACTGGTGAGTAATCAGAGAGAGTAATCTGATAACCGTTAGTGAGAGAGACAATGAAGAAGAGGAGGTTGTTAACCGAC
The DNA here is from genome assembly GCF_030272615.1 of Cryptomeria japonica. Taxonomy (NCBI): domain Eukaryota; kingdom Viridiplantae; phylum Streptophyta; class Pinopsida; order Cupressales; family Cupressaceae; genus Cryptomeria; species Cryptomeria japonica. The sequence continues at coordinate 55,538,636 of NC_081409.1, forward strand.
ATAAATCCATTCATCAAGTGTTGTAGAACTCATTTGCAACCAGGTGCTATAACTGTATCTAAATTATATTTAATTATACAACATCGAGTTGGAGCTTGGTTCAGGGGTTGGTGCCCTAAATCAGTAGGGGTTGGTGCTCCTTGGGTTGGTGCCCTAAATCATTGTAATCCATTGTTTCATTGTGAGGCTGGATTGGAGTAGTAGACTCCAACAACATTTCTCACTGAGGTTTTTCCCATATTGGGTTTTCCTCGTACATCTGGTGTTGTGAGGGTGATAACCGATATTCCAAGGTTGTTTAAAAAGAAAAGAATTTAGGAACCACTAATTCACCCCCTTCTCAATGGTACATTGTGTTAAACAAATGGTATCAAAGCCTAGGTTCCTAGTTGATTAAAGCTTAGGTAGATTCTAGTCTTAGAATAGAATGGCAAGAAATGAGTCTGCCTCCTCAAAAGCCCCCATGTTTGATGGATCTAACTATGCCTTCTGGAGCAAAAGAATGAAGACCTATATTTCCTCCCTTGGTTTTGATGCGTGGATGTCTGTCAAGAATGGGTATACTATCCCTAGTGTTCCTCCTACTAATCCAGATGCTAAGAAGGAGTATGAGAAAAATTCAAAGGCTAAACATGCTATCTTAAGCGGGTTGTCTGATAATGAGTTTGTCAAGGTCATGCACTGTGCATCCACCAAGGAGACTTGGGATAAAATGTAGAGGTTATTTGAAGGAGATGTAGAAGTCAAAGAGGCCAAGTTGCAAGCACTAAAGGGTCAACTTGAAGGCATCAAGATGAAGGATGAAGAAAAGATTGTAGGCTACCTTCACAGAATAGATGAAACTGTGAACACCATCAGAGGACTTGGAGAAGAAATTGCAGATGAGATTATTGTCAAGAAGGTACTTAGATCTCTCACATCTAAGTATGATAGTAAGGTTTCTACCATAGAGGAAGCTAAGGATCTGAATATTTTCACAATGGATGAGCTATTTGGCTCACTAACAACCTATGAAATGAGAAAAATTGGTGAAACATCCTCAAGGAAAGAGGCAACATTCAACTCCACCAAAAAGGGCAAGGAAGAGGTTGTTCATAAAGGATCTAGTGAAGACTTAGATGCAGAGGTAGAAAAAATTGTCAGAAAGCTCAAGAGAGGATCCAACAAGTATAAAGGAAAGTTGCCACTCAAATGTTTCAGTAGTGGTAAAGTTGGACACTTTGCTACAAAATGTCCTTATAATGAAACCGATGGAGATGAGAAAAGAAGTTTTAGCAGATCTGCTGGTAAATACAAAGAAATAAATGTCTACCGACAAGGAAGAAGAGGCTACCAAAAGAAGAAAAACCTATATACTATTGAGGATGATTCCACAGATGAAGAAAGTGCATCAGAAGATGACTACCATGAGAATGAAAGAGAAGTTAATCTCTTTATGGCCCTTGATGAACTGGTTGGTGAAGATGAGTAAGAAGAAGACATTGAGGCTAAAGTAGATCTAGAAGGTGATATCATAAGTTCTTTTGAGGAGATGAGTAAAACAAGAAGAGAACTAAAGAAGTTCAAGCTTGCTATAGTAGAAGAACAAGGTCTCTTGAAGCAATCCCTTGATGAGTCCAATCAAGTTATATCTGACTTGAAACTCTAGTTGGAAGAAGCCAAGAGGATATGTGAAGTTACATCCTTTGATCTCATGAACAAAGAAAAGGAGCATCCAGATCTGGAAGCAGAAATAGTGAAGCTCAGAATGGAGATTGAAAAAATTAAGGAAGAAATGAAAGTGAGAAGCAAATATAAAGGCAACACCGAAGCCTTGGACAAGATGTTGAGAAAATAGAAGCCATCTAAAGATACCAGTGGCTTAGGATTTGAAGAAGGACAAAGTTCAAACAACAAGGACACATCCGATAAGGAGACACAATTCACTTCTTCATGGTGAAGGTGAAGATAAGAAGACATTCAGATAAGGAAGGATACCGGTAAGAAGACTTATGCAGAAGCTATTAGAAACCGCCACACAAACCAATATACTCAATCAATGAATCAGAGGCCACACTCAATGTACTAACATGTAGATCCTAGGAGAAATGCAAGAGTTCATCATGAAGGATTTACTAGAGTCAGTTGCATGAAAGGAAGACCCCCGGTGAGGCAGACGTTTGTGGGACCAAGGCAACCTAACCGGTATGCTCCAAACTTTTATGGTTATTGTTACCAGTGTAACAAATTTGGACATAGGTTAGTTGACTGTAGATTAACCAATAAGCCCACTATGAGTTATGAAAGTAGAAATCCATTTAATGCACTTTGGGATATGAATGTTATCTATTATTAGTGCAATGGATTTGGTCATAAGTGTTTTGAATGTAGGAAGCCTAAACTGGTGTCCTACAGTAGTTTCAAATATTCATCCTTCAATGAAAATCTGAAATGCTATAAATGTCAAGGGTTTGGACATCTAGAAAAGTTTTGTAAAAACAAGAAAATCAAGTAGAAGAGGATAGATCCTAATCAAGAACTGGTGGTTAAACATAAGCACAATATTGCAGCTGACAAGAAGAAGGAAACCAAATCAATATCATTTAAGAAAGAAAAGGACAAGGCATAATCAAGTTTGATAGTGCAGACTGCCCTACATGCTGAAAGAAAAAATCTATGGGTTGTAGAAAGTGGTTGTTCCAACCACATGACGAGTGATAATTTTTTTTTTATCAAGCTTGAAGATTGGAATGGTGGTTCAGTGAGATTCAGAGACAACTCATCCATCAAAATAAAGGGAAAAAGGTACTCTAAACATTGATGGAAAACTGAAAGCACATGATGTGTATTATGTGGAAGGCCTGAAGCACAACTTGCTAAGTGTGAGTCAGATGTGTGACAAAGGTTATAAATTCACCTTTGATTCTACTGGCTTCCAGATAAAGAAAGAGAGTACCGGTCAGACTGTAGCCAAAGGCAAGAGGACAAATGGCAATGTATATAATCTAAAAGAATGTTTTGAAAAACAAGTGGATGAAACCTGGTTGTGGCACAAAAGAATAGGCCACATAAATTTTGATAACTTAGTTGCAATAAGAAAAAGGGGGTGTGTAAGAAATATTCCACCCATTATCAAGCCGGTAAGCATGTTTTGTGATGAATGTGTGAAAGGAAAGCAAACTAAGGTGAGCTTTAGAACAAAAGAACACAACACCTCAAGACCATCTGAAATTGTATATACAGATCTGTGTGGTCCAACTAGGACAAGAGCTCTTGCCGGTGAAAAATATTTTATGCTCTTCATTGATGACTATTCAAGAATGACATGAGTCACTTTTATACAAGATAAATCACAAGCATTTAATAGATTCAAGATCTTTAAGAAGATGGTGGAGAAGGAAAGTGGGTGCAAGCAAAAATGTCTAAGATCAGACCATGTTGAAGAGTTCACATCAAATGAGTTTGAATATTACTGTGAAAGACATGGAATTAGAAGACAATACTTAGCCCCCATGACACCACAACAAAATGGTGTGGTAGAAAGGAAGAATAGGATAGTCAAGGAGATGGCCACAACCATGTTAAATGAGGCAAGTTTGTCAGACATGTATTGGAAGGAAGCAGTTCATATTGCTGCATATACCTTGAATCGGTTTCAACTAAGAGCAAACAAAGAAATGACACCTTATAAGTTGTGATATGACTGGAAACCATCAGTCAAGTACTTTAAGGTATTTGGAAGCAAGTGTTTTATCAAGAGAGATATGGATGGTTTAGGTAGTTTTGATTCTAGGAGTGATGGAGGAATCTTCCTTGGCTACTCAACTAACAACAAGGCCTATAAATACTACAAAAAAAGACTAAGAAGAGTCATAGAGAGTGTGAATGTAAGAGTTGATGAGGATATGCACAAAGGAAGACAAGCACAAGTGAACTGGTATGATGATTTTGATAATGAAGGTGAAGAAGCCCAGTCAGACAATGAACTGAAAGAAGCACCCAAAAAGGTCCCTAATCGGTATGTATAGTTAAACCATCCGTAAGAGAAGATTTTAGTAATAAGAGTGATGGAGTGTCAACTAGGAGAAGACTTTCCTAGAATAATGAACAAGTAAACTTCTGCCTCATGACTTAAGTTGAACCTACAACATTCAATGAGGCCAACAAAAGTAAAAAATGGATGGATTCCATGGAAGAAGAGTTGCAGCAGATTGAGAAGAACAAGACATGGGAATTAGTCCCTAGATTAGAAGACAAGAACATCATTAGCACCAAATGGGTCTACCAGAATAAGATGAATGAAGAAGGTAAAATTGTTAGGCACAAAGATAGACTTGTGTGCAAAGGTTACTCTCAAGTAGAGGACATTGATTTTGAAGAAAAATTTGCACCAGTAGCTAGATTAGAAGCAATTAGAATGTTTCTATCTTTTTCAGCCTACAAGGGTTATAAGGTATATCAAATAGATGTAAAATATGCCTTACTCAATGGAAAATTGGAAGAAGAAGTTTACATGGAGCAACTGAAAGGGTTTTTGTTACATGATGATGAAACCTTTGTGTGCCGGTTGAAGAAAGCCCTATATGGTTTAAAGCAGGCTCCTAGAGCATGGTATTCAAGGATAGACCAGTATCTGAAGGAGAAAGGATTTAAAAAGGGGAGTGCTGACAACAATCTATACAACAAGGTAGATGGAAATCACATGATCATTGTGGTTGTGTATGTAGATGACATTATTTTTGGAGGCAACAAAGACACTCTTTGCAAAGAATTTTTTGATTAGATGCAGTCAAAATTTGAAATGTCAATGCTTGGAGAATTGACATACTTCCTTGGTTTGTAGATATCACAACTAGATAAGGGAATATTTATCTCACAAGCCAAGTATGCAAAGGATATTTTGAAGAAATTTCAAATGGAGGACTGTAAACCGGTAAGTACCCCCATGGTGACCGGAAGCAAATTAAGCAATAATGATGAATCACTGGTGGTGGATCAGACATTATATAGATCCATGATAGGCTATTTATTGTATCTTACTACTTCTAGACCTGATATAGTGCAGGTAGTGTGCATGGTGGCTAGATTTCAAGCAGCACCTAAGCAATCACATATGAATGCCATAAGCAAATTTTTTTAGGTACCTACAAGGGACACTCAGTTATAGATTATGGTACCTAAACCAAGGAAAATTTACCTTGGAAGCATACACAGATGCTGATTGGGCAAGTTGCATTGATGACTGGAAGAGAACAAGTGGTGGTGCATTTTTCCTAGGTGACTGGTTGGTCTCATGGCATAGCAAGAAGCCAGATTATGTCTCCCTATCAACTACTGAAGCGAAATACATCGTTGCTGCCACATGCTATTCTCAAGTGATTTGGATGAAGCAAACCCTCAAGGACATACATGTGGATACTTCTGATCCTATTCCCATATGGTGTGATAATTCAAGTACCATCAACATATCAAAGATCCTAGTGATGCACTCAAGGACAAAGCATATAGCCATCAAGTATCATTTTCTTAGAGAGAAGGTTGAAGGACAATAATTGAAGATAGAATATGTCCCTACAGGAGAACAAGTGGCAGCCATCTTTACCAAGGCTTTACCAGTAAGCACCTTTGAGTACTTATGACACAAAGTTGTGTCACCTGCCTTATTCACTTAGGTTAGTGAGGAGTTATATGGTTTAGGGGGAGTTCATAGAAGCATATATAAGTCTTGAACCACATGCTGATCATAGTGAAAGTTCAAGGTTGTATGTCTTAGCACTGATTGTAATAACTAAGAGAATATTTGACTAAGGGGGGGATATGTATGAATCAAAGGGGGAGTATAAAGTACCCCGATCCTTTGTCATTGTGTCAAAGGGGAGAAATCTACCAGTGTGAAGTCTTGCAGTAAGTTGACATCAATTCCAAATGGGGAGATTGCTGGCATTATTGGCATTAGTTTTTCATTGATGTCAACTGGCTTGTGATTGTGAATAGGAATCCTGGTTTACATTACCAAGTACTCACATGCTCTCTCTCTCTTCATCCTGTCACTAGTTTTCCTTCCCATAATCACATAATTCTTCTCCCTCTTTGACAACAATGCCAAATTAAAAGTAAAACATGTAATGTCAAATTTTAACCGTGCATCGACCATATACTGCAACTTGATGCTCCCCCTCTCAAATACATCCAATACTACACCAATCCTTGTAAAATTTTGCAAGTAGTTCAGGGACTGATGCAATCAATCATCATGTTCAACTATCCTCATGAAGGGGTACAACCCCTAGTTGACTTCTAGGATACTCAAATACAATCTTCGGTAAAGGTTTGGTAAAAATATCTGCAAGCTGCTCCTTGGTAGAAACATTCTCTGAGATAACATCTTTACTCTGAAATTTTTCCGTAAAGAAATGATACTTCAATTCAATGTGCTTGGTTCGTGCATGCAAAACAAGATTCTTGGAAATATTTATGGCACCTGTATTATCACATAAAATCTTTATAGGTTCTGAAATCTTCATCTTAAAACCCTCTAAAATGTGCCTCATACAAATAGCTTGTGTGCAATTCATATAAGCTACAACATACTCAACTTTAGCAATAGATTGTGAAGTACAACTCTGCTTTTTACTACTCCATGAAACAAGCCTTTCTCCAAGAAAATATTCTCCACCAGTTGTGATTTTTCGGTCATCAACATTTCCTGCAAAATCAGCATCTGTGTATACCTTCAAATCAAAGTTTCCTCCATATGGATACCATAACCCATAGTCAACAATACCTTTTAGGTATCTAAAAATTCTATAAGTTGCTATCAGATGTGTTTCCTTAGGATTTTTCCAAGAATCTAGCAACTATTCCAACCGCGTGGGCTATGTCTAGTCTGCTGTGAACAACATAGTGTAATTTTACAATCATTGACATGTATTCCTTCTCATCAACAAACTTAGATTCATCTTCCTTAGAAAACTTGCAACCTATAACCATTGGTGTCCGAACTGGTTTATAGTCACTCATGCCAAATGTCTTCAAAACCTCTTTCACATACTTAGACTGTGTAATGAAAATACCATTCTTCATTTGTTGTATCTGCAAGCCTATGAAATTTTTTATTTCCCCTACTAAAGACATTTCAAACTCATTTTTCATTTTATCTGCAAAACTCTTGCTCATGACATCATTACCTCCAAATATGATATCATCAACAAATACTTCACTAACCAGTATTTCGTCTCCTTTAGACTTGAGATATATGTTACTATCATCACTGGTTCTCAGAAAGCCTATCTTTATCAGATATGTATGAAGCCTTTCATACCATGCTCTAGGTGCCTGCTTTAATCCATATAAAGCATTATGCAATCTGCATACCATGTCTTTCTCATCAGTCAAAGCATAACCATCTGGCTACTCTATGTATACCTCTTCTTCCAATATCCCATTTAAAAATGTATACTTAACATCTATCTAATATACCTTGAACTTCTTATGGGTTGCAAATGCAAGTAAAGTTCTGACACCTTCCAGTCTTTCTACTGGTGCAAAAGTTTCACCATAATCTTCTCCTTCTTGTTGTGCATAACCTTTGCAAACCAATCTTTCCTTGTTGCAAACTACAACACTATCTTCATTCAACTTGTTCCTGTATACCCATTTAGTACCTATAACATTCTTATTTACTGGTCGGGGTACTAGGGTCCAAGTGTTGTTCTTCTCAATTTGATCCAATTCCTCCTCCATAGCTTTAACCCAATGATCATAACCAAATTCCTCCTTAGCAGTTCTTGGTTCAATGGTGGAGTGCATGCAAGAATTTTCTCTAATTCTTCTTCTAGTTAGTACTCCAACATCCTTATCTCCAATAATCTTCTCAAGATTGTGATTCAGTCTCACATATCTAGGAAAAACATGATCATTATCTTCAGGTTCAACTTCTTCGTTATCATCATCTTCTTCTGAATTTATGTGTTCTGGTTGAACAAGTGCATCAGAATTCGCTTTGCCGATTTCAGATTTCACAGTTTTTGGTTCCAATATTAAAATGCAAGGATCTTCATCCTTTTTCTCTGAACTAGTTTCCTCTGAGACTTCAGGAAATTCATCCACTCGAACATCAATACTCTCAACAATTCTCTGTGTCCAGTTGTTAAAACATTTCTAGGCCTTACTCTTGGTGGACTAGCTAAGAAATATACCTTCATCACTTTTAGCCTCAAATTTGCTAATGTAATCACCTCTCTTAATAAAACATTTGCTTCCAAACATCTTAAAATAGATAAAATCAGGTGATCTTCCATACCAATGTTCATAAGGAGTCTTTTCCTCACCTCTCTTTACCAGAACCCAGTTCATAGTGTAGATAGTTGTGTTGACAAATTCTCTCCAAAAGGTTTTTGCTACACCTCCTTATATAACCATTGTCCTAGCAGCTTCAACAAACTGACCGGTTGTTTCTCTCTGCGATACCATTCTGCTATGGTGTCCTTGGTGCCTAAAGTTTCCGTTTGATACCATTCTCTTCACAATACCTAGTGATCTCCTGAGAAGTAAATTCACCGCCTTTATCTGTCCTCAGACATTTTATATTCTTACCGCTCTCTTTCTAAGCTAAGGCCTCAAATTCCTTGAACTTACCAAAAGCTTCGGTCTTATCCTTCAAGAATGTGACCCACATCATCCTTGAGCAATCATTAGTGAAAATCATGAAATATCTGTCACCTTGAATTCTTTTAGTTCTTATTGTTTTACAAAGATCTATATGAACCAAATCTAACAAGTGCTCCACTGAAAAGGATTTTCTTTTGAAATTTGAAGAAGTCATCTTTCCTAACTGACATTCTTTGCAAAGAGCATTAACCAGTTTGTCTAACTGAGGTAGACCTCAAACTGTCTTGTACTTACTTACTTTAACAATGTTATCAAAGTTTATATGCCAAAATTTCCTATGCCAAAGCCAACTATCATCTATTTTTGCAATAAAAAAAGTTGCTAACTATAGAATTAAGATGAAACAGGTTACCTTTATTTTATTTCCAGGTTGCAATCAATTCACCTTTGTTTTCAAAGATTTTGCACATACCATTTTTAAACTCTAGTGGGTATCCTTTGTTATTGAGTTGTGCCACACTTCAAAGATTGTGCTTTAGTCCTTCAACCTAGTACACATCATCTGCAATGCTCTTCCCATTAAGAGAAATAACTCCTTTACCTTTAACCATGCACGGTGAGTTATTGCCAAATCTAACAACACTGCCATCAAATTCCTTCAAGGAAATAAATTTGCTCTGATCACTAGTCATATGATGTGAACAACCACTATCAATGATCCAATCATTAGAGTTATCCATCCTGGATACTAATGCCTTCTGGTCTGATATCTCTTCCTTAATAGCTACAAACACAATATCTTCACTAGCATGACCATCAGATTCTTCATCAATGATACCACTATCAATAGCAATAAGACAATCTCTCTTGCCTTTACCCTTATACTTCTTGAACTTATCTCTCTTGTGTTCATTTTCACCATTAAGACAGTTAGCAGCAATGTGACCAATATTATTGCATGCAAAACATTTTAAAGGTAATTTACCTCTATATTTACTAGTGCCTCTAGGCAACGACTTTTCCAACAATGCTTCAAGCTCCACTAAACTATCTTCATCATCAACATCTCTGCTGGATCTGGATTCATAACCATGACTAGTATCTCTACTTTTTCTCACAGATGGGTTAGAAATAGAAGATCTAAATGCAGACTCAGATTTCTGTACACTATAATGATAACCGTTTAATTCAAAAGTAGTAAGCTTGCCAATGATGGAGTCAAGAGTTACCTTATTTTTGTCAATGGACTTCAGTTCCTGAATAGTTGCAACTCAAATAGCATAGACCGATAGTAGGATTCTCAGTACCTTATTGATCACTGTGGCATCTTCCACTTTCCCTCCTACACTCTTAATTTCATCGACTATCTCTTTTATCCTTTGAACATACTGCTGGATATTCTCACCTTAAGTCATCCTCATGTCATCAAACTTTCCTCTTAGACTCTCCTCTTTAGCAACCTTAACATGTTCATCACTACTATAAATCTCTTCAAGTTTTTTCCATACCTCATATGTTGTCGCAAGACCATGAACATCTACATATTTAACATCAGACAAAGAATTGATAATAGCCTCCAATGCTTGATGATTTTCTTTTTGCTCTTTCTTCTGATCATCAGTCAGAATCCCAGAAGGGTGCAATATACTTAGTATCTACATGATCCCAATACTGACTTCTCAAACTCTTGATGTAAATTTTCATTCTGTCGCTCCATATCCTATAGTTTTCTCTGTTGAACTTTAGACCTTCCTTCTTCATCAAGATCTAGCAGATCTTTTCCTCAAGCTGTTAGGCTTAGATCTTAGAGGACCTGAGATGCTCTGATGACAATTGATGGTATGATGAAATAATAAGTATCCGGTAGACTACTAAGAGGGGGGGGGGGTGAATCAGTAAATAGAAAAATTGATACAAACTTTGCCAATCTCAATCTCAATCACACAAAGTAAACTTATCAAATGAAATACCATTGTCAAGATCAATACTCATAAGAAAACTTGATTGACTATTACAACAACTTAACAATAAACAACATTAAACTTGTAAACATCCAAATGCTTTATCATATGTCAACATACTCCATTTCTCAATGCTTCTGGTTATCATGTCTTATCCGAATAGTTAGGTAGTTAATCAAATCAACCATAAGATCATAACCACAAAACATTCACCACATGACACAAGTATTTTTGACGTGGAAACCAAAAATAGGTAAAAACCATGGTGAGATGAAACTCACAAGATAATATCCGAACTCTTTTGAAGTTTGCCCTATTAGGAGCCAAGCTTGTTAAAGCTTTTACAAAAGTCTTATTAAGAACTAATCCTATTTGGAATCACCCAATTAAGGGATTGACTACAAATTCCTTGTTAGAAGAAAATACCCTGTAAGGAGTAACCTCAGTAGAGGATTTGAAAATCCAATCTAATGGACTATAATGTTAGATGATTTAATAAGTAACCAAGCTTGTTAGAGCTTACCTTGTTAGGGGATTTCAATTCTGCTGTAATTGTTAGAAAATAATAGGAGTTTCCTTGATCTATTTGAATAGCACTACACTTGCTTGATCAAATCCTTTTAATCTCCTATCAGCCTTTACTCAAATTGTAGACTCATTATCCAGTTTGGCAACCACACACTCAATTGATTTCTGCCAACTCTTGCCAACTCTAAACACAACTTCATCTACCTTAAATACAAATCAATTAGGTCGGTAACACAACAAAATCCTAATTCTCTTATCAAGATTATAAACAAGTTGGTTCAAGTATGACCATTGGATTACATAGAAATCTCTACACATCAATCAAGAAAACTTCAACTGCTCCTTGATTACCACTTCATCAAGCTCAGTAACTCATCACGTGCTTTGTATTAGATGCAATACACTTTGCTCATTCTCTAGACAAATAAATGCGCCAAAACATTTTGATCTTGTCTTCATAGAATGACCATATGTGTCACCATCATTACCACTCAACATCAGATCATAAACCAACATAACCAATCCAACAACCTTAATCTATCAGGGTTTAACAAAAACAACTGGTAGGGTTTACTGGTTACATTACATAGATAGGGTTTAACCTTTTATACCAATTATAGGTTCAACTCACAAACTTACATACTGGTTTACAATATCCTTCACAAAGCTCTTCCTACTGGTTACAATACAATATCAACAATAACAACAATGTCAATAATATCATTATCAGTTCAATTGACATCAATGAAAAAATAACATATCATTAATGTAATCTTCATCTAAATGCCAACAATCTCCCCCTTTGTCATTGATGGAAATACAAATATCAACACCATTGATTGCTGCATGATTTTGAATAGGAATCCTGGTTTATATTAACAAGTATTCACATGCTCTCTCTATCTTTAGCCTGTCACTTGTTTTCCTTCCCGTAATCAAATAATTCTTCTCCCCCTTTGACAACAATGCCAAATTGAAAGTAAAACATGTAATGTCAATTTTTCACTGTGCATCAACAACATATTGCAACTTGATGCTCCCCCTGTGGAATACATCCACTACTACAACAATCCTTGTAAAATTTTGCAAGTAGTTTAGGGACTGATGCAATCAATAATCATGCTCAACTAACCTAATGAAGGGGTACAATCCCTAGTTGACTTCTAAGATACTTAAATGTAGTCTTAGGTAGAGGTTTGGTAAAAATATCTGCAAGCTTCTCCTTGGTAGAAACATTCTCTAGGATAACATCTTTGCTCTAAAATTTTTCCCTCAAGAAATGATACTTCAATTCAATGTGCTTAATTCATGCGTGCAAAATAGGATTCTCGGAAATATTTATGGCACTTGTATTATCACATGAAATCTTTATAGGTTCTAAAATATTCATCTTAAAACCTTCTAAAATATGTCTCATCCATAGCATGTGTGAAATTCATATAAGCTGCAACATTCTCAGCTTCAGCAGTAGATTGTGAAGTACAACTCTGCTTTTTACTACTCCATGAAACACGCCTTTCTTCAAGAAAAAATGCTCCACCGGTTGTGTTTTTACAGTCATCAACATTTCCTGCCCAGTCAGAATTTGTGTATACCTTCAAATCAAAGTTTCCTCCATATGGGTACCATAACCCATAGTTGACAGTACCTTTCAAGTATCTAAAAACTCCCTTAGTTGCTATCAGATGTGTTTCCCTAGGATTTTTTTGGAATCTGGCAACTATGCCAACCGCATGGGCTATGTTCGGTCTGCTGTGAGCAACATAGTGAAATTTTCCAATCATTGACTTGTATTCCTTCTCATAGACACACTTAGATTCATCTTCCTTAGACAACTTGCAACCTATAACCATTGGTGTCCCAACTGGTTTATAGTCACTCATGCCAAATGTCTTCAAAACCTCTTTCACATACTTAGACTATGTAATGAAAATACCATTCTTCATTTGCTGTATCTGCAAGCCTATAAATTTTTTTATTTCCCCTACTAAAGCCTATTGGAATTCTACACTCAATGAGAATGGTTGATGTTGTCATTGATGACAACAAACCCGTAATAGGTTTCTACACATTCACCAGCAACACAAACATCATTTATAGGCACCGACAGGCACATTCACCGACATCTATATTACACCGGCAATGAAGTATACTAACATCTAGGCCGACATGAGAGAAGTTTTGTTTATATGAATTATATTGTAATGTAATTAATTATTTTTAAGCCAACATGATGTATTGTAAAGACTCATATATGTATGAGATCTAATAAGTCATTTTTGTAATAGCACAGAATAGAAGAATATTATGTAGATGATAGAGAAAAGATTTTGTAATAAGCAGATAGGTTATGTGAGTGAATATCATTCACCGACAGGTTTTTAGTTAAGTTTTCTGACAGAGCTTAAACCGGTATTGAATCAAGCATTGTAGATGCTATTTTAAGCAATACATTGTATCGGTTTTAATTATCTATTTTGTAGTCAGTGAGACTCTTCTATTGAGCAGTGAGCTCTAGGCTGTTGGCCTTCCTGCATGTGTGGGCCCATATTGTAAGTAATATTTATTCATAGTGGCCAGTGAGTAAATATTGTGGGTCACAAATCCCATCAAGGTTTTTCCCTTACCGGGTTTCCTCACCAAAATATCTTGTGTTATGGTGTGCATTTATTCTATCTCTATTATTTCTCTTTGTTGCACTATTACTTGTTTACTAGTATATCAGTTTAAGTTACAAAGTTTTAAACAAGTTCCAATATTCCATTAACCGGTAAGACACTGATTCACCCCCCCCTCTCAATGTCTTTGGGACTGTCATTGCATCTAACAATTGGTATCAGAGCCTGGTCCTCTTTGCAAAAGCCTAACAACTTGAGGAAGATTCTGAAACCAGTACCAATAGATAATTTAAGAAAACAGTTAGAAGGAGCTCTTGAAGATTTTGATGCAGAAAAATTGAAGAATATCAAACTTGAAGATGATCTAAGGACTGCTAAGAAATTCATTAAAGGACTTCAGGAGAACCTGGTTATAGCACAAAGCAAGAGGAAGGAACTTCATGAGAAAATGTAGAAACATGATGATGAAAATGAAACTCTTAGTGATTGTTAGGATTAATGATAGTCCCAAAGATACTGAGAGGGGGGATGAATCAGTATCTAACCGGGTAACAAAATATTTAACCTGATTAAGTATTTTGCATTCTAAAACAATGTACCGGTAAACAAGAATTAATGCAGTAAATAGGAACAGTAAAGATAGCATAGAAAACACACCATAACACAAGATGTTTAATGAGAAAACCTGGTGTGGGAAAAACCTCGGTGGGATTTGTGACCCACAATATTCACTCATTGGCCAATGAATGGATATTACTTACAATGTGGTGCCTGCACATGCAGGAAGACCAACTGCCTAGAGCTCAATGCTCAAATACAAAAGGAAGTCTCATTGACTTACAAAATGGATTATGAGAATCCAATATAATGTACTGCTACAATTCAGCATTTTCTATGCCAGGTTCAGTACCGGTTTAAGCTCATACTATAACCATAAACCTTATACAAAATATGCCTTAATATTCACTCATCACTTCTACATTATCCATGTGTCCATCCTATATCAAAATGATTTACAAGATCTCATACATATATGAGTCTTATTACAATATGCCATGTTGGCTTTACAAAAGATATTTACAATTAAATACAATAAACAAAATCTTGTCGACTGGGGTGCCGATATACATTGTTGTTGCTACTGATGAAGTGTCTGCCGATGATTTACTAGATGAATGCTAGTAGGTTTCCATCAATGACAACACCATCATTTCTCACTAGAGTGTAGAATGCCAACAATCTCCCCCTTTGGCATTGATGGCAACACTCATGAGAAAAATCCAAAAATCTGTTTCCAAAAATTTACCAAAAATGTCTGCTCCCCCTGAGCAGATGATCTCCTTTGATAACCATTTTTCTCTGTCCACTACTCCCCCTTTGACATCAATGACAAAGGTTGTCAAAAATTGTCAAATGAGTGCAAAATTTCAACTTGAACTTTGTAACCGGTTGGTTACAATCTAGAATATGTCTGCTAAAACCAAGTTTAAGCCCTAAATAAACCTGTTACTATCCTTCATAGCTGCCCCAGTTCTCTGAATTTTACTGGTTAGATGATGCATATGTTCCTCCAGTGACCTTTGACCTTGAATGAATGCCTCAGAGATTTATTTCCTTAGAGAGATAAGGTTATCTAACTTAGGATTGAGTTTGCACTTAAGCTCTCTGGCTTTGCCCTTGATCCTTTCTTTCTCTTTCTCTAACTTCTCCCGTTTTTCCTCAAATCCACCAATTTATTGTTCAATAACTGATATAGGTTCAGATGAACCAATGATATTATCAACTATATAATTTATCTCCTTTTGAACTTTGCTTATTTCCTTATCAATGTCCACTATTAATAGATTTGTCTTGCAAGTATCTCTGTACAGTTCCTTATACTCCAAAATTGTTGTATTCAGTGTTGGTAAAAGTGTATTGATGTGTTCTGTGCACTTGTTTATTGTTTCCTCAAAGAATTTTCCTTTTTCCTTTTCCATTTTCTCCTTGAATGTTTCCTCATTTATTTGATCAACTGTGAGTATATTACTAGTAATATATTTAGACAATGTGTCTAACTGACTTAAGGAATCCTTTACATTATCTACATTGCATTTGGGTGCAATCATATTAAGAATGGGTATAGTGTCATTGATCACCTTATAGGCCAATGCATTACAATCTATTATTTTCTTTATTGAATCCAGAAGTACTTTAGTCACATTAGTAGGTCTAAATTCTGTTAGTGAAGTACCAGATGTCTGGCCAACTACCTTTACAATTTATGTGCTTCCGGTGGGAGTAACCAATTTGCCTGAATCGACCTCTGGTGGGTCAGTCTGTGTTTGCATTTCCACTAGAAATGGTTTTGGTTACTCCGTGATTGCCGGTTTCACTACCTCAATGTGTGCCTATGACTTTGCCGGTTTCTCAGTTTGTTTTTTTGTGTTATCCACTGCCGGTGTCTCAGTTACTGTCTCTGTAGGTTTCTTAGTGCTTGCATCAATATTATCAGTAACCATTCCACTGTCCAATGTTTCCATTGAATGCTCAGCTTTCTCTTCTTGTGACTCAACCCCAATATTATCTGCTTGTGTTCCAACCTCAATATTATCTACATGTTTCTTAGTAGCAATATCATTTTTCTTTTCCTCTATGTTCTCCTTATCAACTACAATGTTTACTTCCTGAGTGTCAATAATCATAGCGTACAAAATTTCTGACTCAGGGTTGGTATCCTCATGTGGTATATCCACATTCTCAGTAGCCGGTATGCGTACCAGTGGAGTAACTAAAGGTGGTGGTAGGTTGTCAGTTAATTTAATGTTGGGTAATCCACCTACTTTACTTTTCCCCTTGTCTCTATCCTTTTGATAAACTTTGAAAGTTTTTGGTCTTTTCAACTCTTCCTATTTTTCTTTCTCAACAAAGAAAATGTCCCACTTGTCTATTGTTTCTTTTGCAATTTCATTTACCCTACCAGCCATTAGGCTCACATGCCAGTGTCCACTTGCAAAAACTGATCTATTAGCTTCACTAATTAATTCATCAATTTCTTCTATGGAGTTTAACAGATGTATAGCTAGTAGTTTTCAATCTTTAGTTTCTTATCAAGCTCCATGACTGCAATTCTCTTTTCATCTAACCTCCTATATAATTCACTTGGAAAATCATCTACAACTTCTATAAATACTTTCTTGTATATATCGAGTTGTAGTATTATGCTATTCTCAATAATTTCCATTTATTCATTAGTGAGTGTATTGTACAGTTTGCTAACATTAGCTAAGTTACCATCATCATTTATCTCACTCAGTAAGTTGTCCAATGGTGGTATAACCCATTTTTTCTTTTTCTTCTTTGGTGTGAACTTCTTTGTTGGAAGTCTCATTGCCTGTTGCTTTTTCCTTGGTGTTCTTATTTTCTTGGGAGGAGGAGTGGGTACCGGTGAAGGTTTTCTCTTCCTATGAACTCTTTTAAACTCAGTAGGTATTTCACTCTCAGAGGATGTACCAACCAGTGAGAGATGTGCCTCAGGTTGTAATCCTTCTAAGTCACTTTCCTTTATTCTAGTTATGTTCATGACATTTTATTTTATTTCCTTAACTTGTTTAGATGCACTCCTTATGTACTTTTCTCTTCTCTTTCTCTATTTCAATGTTTGTACATCACTTTCTATTGTTTGTGCATTTCCAAAAACTTTTTCTTCTGGTTCTCTAGGGGCTTCTAATAGGGCTTTGGTATAAGTTTCAATGATGTTTACATTTGCCTCATACCCCATTTTTGTTACTCATATAGTTCTAGGAAGAACTGCCTTTATCCAGATTTCATCCTTTTTAATTACAAAACATATTTACTTTTCATACTTGTCTACAATACTTTGTGGTAATCTCTCTCTTATTTTCATTTTTGCTTTAAATGTTTTGAAGTACTCTGTTATATTGGTATCCTTATCACTGCCCATATTGGTGAATATTTCTAATAGTTGTTTTCCTACCGGTATATCATAACCAAAGTCTTTCTTACCAATACCAGGAACCTCTTTTGTGAGATACAACATCATACATACCAAGAGATTGCCAAAATGAAACGTTCCTTTCTTGTCTCCTTTTATCTTTTTCAGATTATCTATCAATTCATCCTTTAACCACTCACATACATCTATTTTTGCATCATTGTTGACCATATCATATGTGCTTTTAATACAAAGACTCGAAACAGAGTTGAGTCGGTTTGCATGTGGAGTTTTGTAACCTAGGATCATGCTTATGAATCTGACATTCACATCCTTAACATCATTTATTCTCAGGGATCTACTATCATAGGTTGCTCCTGTTAATGTCATCACTGTGTTATTGGATACCTTTTTAGTTTTATTAGGCCTGCTACCAGTGGAGGGTAAACCAGTCACTGCCCTAACTGCTTCCTTAGTGATTTTCCAAACAGAATCTAGACAAAAGAATTCTCCACGAACTCTGCTAAGGACAATTCTTACTACCTCCTTAGGAAATTTTGGGATGTCGAAGATCTCCACAAAACCTAAAGTTTCAATTACCTTGTGTTTGGGTTTTACGTTTCCATTTTCATCACAGATAATAGTTCTAAACATTTTCAATATTTCCTCTGGACCTGATTCCTCAATATGGAAATGAATATAGATTCTAGGGTCTTCAGCATATGCAACACCTTTTAGAATTTTTGAAAAAGCACCTAGGGAATCATCCTATTTCTCTATCTTGGGAATGATTTTAAAAATGGGCCTAGGGTGTTTCACAACTTCTACAATAGTAGGGTTTGCAATAAATTCTGGAGTAGAGGAGGAAGCTATTGATAAATACCTTAATCTTCCTAATAATGGTTTGAGTGCTTGAAAGAGATTGCTTCACTTCTTCGCCTTGGATGCCCTCGCTCAGATTTTGCACTCTTTGAAAGTTTGAATGCTCGATGAATTGAAAAAGAGGGAAAATCAATGATTTATAATGTCTTTTCCTCCAACAACCATAATAAATGCTCATCGATTAAGTGAAACTTAACACATCTATCGGTAGAGAAGAAGTCCATCTTCTCACCATCAACCAAGGGTAAACTTGCATGATTTTCAACTTGTTGCAATACCCCCAAGGGTTACTTTTCAGTCGGATGAAGAGTCTCCTATCAGTGGAGTAATACTCTATTCTACTGGTGAAAGAATAGTCTCATCAACATTCTGATCTGTCTTTCTAATCCATTGTCTTCAAAATTCTTGCTTTACCTCATCAACCTTCTCTTTGTTAGGTCCCAGAGACAACTAAGAGGGGGGGGGGGTGAATTAGTTGTCCAATAAACTCAAACCAAATTTAACTTAACCAAAACTTAATGCTTAATGCCAGTAAACCAAAATTAATGCCGGTAGACAATTTTATCAGTTAATTGCAATACTAGTAAAGATTAATGCATGAAACAGAAAGACAATAAAATCCACAACACATAACACAAATATTTGTATGTGGAAACCCTATAAGGGGAAAAACCACAGTGGGAAGCCTTACCCACAATCAAATGATACTACTACAGATAGTATATGTGTACAATAGGGAGTCTGCACATGCAGAAAGGGCAGCTGCCTAAAGCTCACTGCTCAAACACAAAATGGGAGTCACACTGACTACAATTGGATGGTTAAATCCAATGATAATGTACTACTCAAAATAGCATCTTCATATGCTGGATTCAGTACCAGTTAAGTTCTGATTATCTTCTCAAAAACCTTCCTTCAACCTTCTAATGATGTCTGCGTGTATAGCTCTTCTCATTTTTGCATATACCCTATAATAATCCTTTTCCCAATCGCATATGAATCTCACAAATGAGATCTTACATTTATACCATAACCTAAGACCAATTGAATAGGTCGGCTCACTAAAAGATATTACAATAAAATCAATTACAAATAAATCAATAAGCGATGCATCATGTCGGCTCAATGCATTTACAATAATAACAAATCATCTCCATAACGTGGCGTGCTGATCTGGAATAGATATGCTTGCCAGTGCATAACCTGGACCTATTTGCCGGTAACAACAAATATAAAAACCCGAATAGTTCAATAACCAAATCACCAAAACCAAGTGATCAAATAATGTCTTCGACATAACTAGTTAGTCTCCAAGTCATTCCAAGTGCCGGTGAATAATATAACTTGCCAGTGAACCAAATACTGGTGACTGTGCATAAGTCACTGACTTGCTGGTGAACAAACCAATGATCTCCTAGTGCTAATAAGTGTTGACAAGTGTTAACATGAATGACAAAACCATATCAACATATCCAAAATACCAATACTTTTGCCTTTCAAACTGGGTCCTTTATTGTTTGCCGGTGAAGTCTCGCTTCTATAGAATTTTGCAATGTCCAATCTTGTTACAAGCATAACAAGTCACATTATTCTTCTAAATAGCCTTTCCATATCCTATGCCGGATTGTGTTCTGCATTGATTAGATAAGTGCCCAAATCTTCCACAAACATAACATTTTACATTCATTCTGCAGTTTTCTAAATTGTGACCAATTTTGTTGCTTTTGGAACATTGACTGGTGGGTGCATTAATGTTCTGATTGTTTTTAGATCTACACTGAGTTTCTCTATGACCATACTTGTTACAGTTAAAGCATTTCCCATTAAATTTGTAAGCATTAGGTTGTCTTACTGGTTTACTGTGATCATGATTGTTTGTAGTACCGAAACTTTCTCCAACTTAAAATCCAAGTCCATTAGTGTCTCCATTAGGTTTCTGACTTTTCAGTATACCATCAAGTTCTTCTGAACTTTTCTTGAATTTCTCTTTATGTTTATTTGCAGTAGCCAACTCATTTTCCAGAATTCCCTTTTGTCTCATAAGCTCAGTTTTATCATGTTCCATGTGAATCAAATCTGTCTTCAACATATCATTTTCATGACTAAGTCTTAGATTTTCATTTCCAGCATCATTGAGTCTCCTAGTCAAGTCATCTTCATTCTTCTTTTTGTCTTCAATGTCTTTACAAAATCTCATAGTCATGTCTTGCATTTCATTCCTCAAAGTCATGTTTTCTTGCCTCATCTTGTTTACAAGCTCATTAAGAGTTTCCTTTTCATCATCATCACTCTGCATCTTATCATGAAGTTCTTTTCTCTTATTTCTAGAATTAGTGAGATTCTCCTATAGTCCTTGAATGAATTCCTATGCAGTCCTTAGATAATCTTCAAGTTTGATATTTTTCAACTTCTCAGCATCATGGTCCACAAGAGCTCCTTCTAATTGCTTTCTTAAATTCTCCATTTGTACCGGTGTCAAAATCTTCCTCAAGCTGTTAGACTTTTAAAATAGAGGATTAGACTTTGATACCAATCATTAGGATTAATGATAGTCCCAAAGATACTGAGAGGGGGGGGGCGTGAATCAGTATCTAACCGGTTAACAAAATATTTAACCTTATTAAGTATTTTGCATTCTAAAACTGTGTACTGGTAAACAAGAATTAATGCAGTAAATAGGAACAGTAAAGATAGCATAGAAAACACACCATAACACAAGATGTTTAACGAGGAAACCCGGTGTGGGAAAAACTTCGGTGGGATTTGTCTACTCCAACTATAATAATAATAACTCTAATTGAAATCTCAACCCGAAGTTTGGACATTCATCTGGTAAAGTTACTATTTTCATGGCTAGTGTTCATTTAGTTATCAACCTAGGGACGTAAAACTTGAAATGGGTCTGCACTATATATCTACTAAGCTCCTTCAATGGCTATTTTGCATTGCTGCAATAACTAACATTATGCAGAAAGGAAAGGATAGAATAGAAATTATAGAAGGCTATAGGAAAAATTATAAAAGCAATGCTGGAATGATCTAATATAAATAACAGAAAACACTCTGTTCTGGCTTGGCTACAGGAACAGTTAGTGGATCTATTTCCAGTGGTTGCAGGAACAGTCAAGGCATGAACTTCTACTGCAACTAAAGAAGAACTAATTTCAATGAGCATAAACATAGGATCACTCACCAAGTGGGCCCCCTTGGATGAGTGATATCAAGCTTCCAGAAAAATACTTTTAGCAGATCAGATCAACATATCTTTTATTCATTGCTTCCTAAAAATGATTACATATTTTAAAAGAAAAACTCTAGAATGCTTTTCAAAATTCTCTGCTCTATTCCTTTCTATTCTATCTCTGCTCTAAGAGAAAAGGAAGAGCTTATTAAAAAGCAAAGATCAACTACAATGGACAACTCAAATCACACCCAAAAGAAGAGGCGGATGATTGACTGATGAAGAAGATAACTAGAGCTTGGCTATAGGAAATGTGGATCTAGACCGAACCACAGTCTTTGCATGCCGTAGCGATATTTTGTGAACTCAATGCCCACTAGAGTTAAACTTCCATAGTGCTACCTGGTTTCTCTGCTCATGTTGTGCCTTGTGCTCACTCGGCTCCTCTTCAGTTTGATCTCCAGTTATTTCTTACATGATTCTTCCTTCTTTAGGCAAGAAAGGAGAATATCTACCATGACATCATTTATTATCTGCACTACAATGAAAACAACATACAAGGACATGCATACATATTTTATTTAATTAATACACGTTAATTCACATACCATATTACCCTAAATAATCTGCATAGCAAAAGGAACAAATCACTTGGTTGCAGGAATAAATGGCATGGCTACAGGAATAGACCGGCAAAGTTTGAACATGATTTCATAAGTTCAGGTTTAACACATGGAATACATATAGTGAATTTACAATACTTCACTACTACTATGCAAACCAAAAGATGTCAAAAACCTAAGAGTTTTGATGATAAAAATATGACAAAGTCTCAACTTATCATGCCCCCAAACTTTAAGAGTTTGCTGATCCTACTGCAAAAGGAAAATTTTTGACTCTTGTTGTAACTCTTAAATCACCAACGGTGCTCTGACTTGTCCCCCCTGAAGCCAAGTTCCAATAAAATCTTTTTATTTTTTCCAGCCTGGACCATCTAATTGTTTCTTCTATGACTGCATCATAGTTTTGCTTTGTAGGCTGACATGCCAAAAGTGGCCACATAAGGATTGGGGTTTGAAAGATCAATGGTATCCAGTTGTTGGCTTTCTCTTTGCCTAACTGTATGTATCTAGGGGCTCTTTGCATGGCTGCATGAAAATTTTGTAGTGAATAAGGATCTCCTTGTTTTAACTATTCTGGTAGATTATTCCAGGGCTGAGTTAACCCTTCTATTGTAGCTGTCCTGTCAGTCTGAATCAAATGCTCATATGCTTGATAGACTTCTTCTCTCATTGGAAGCACTAATTTTCTAACATCATCCCTTACTAGTAACTTCTGCCAATCATAATAAAGAACTCTTGGCGCTTCTGATTCCCTTCTTAATGGTAATGGAAAGTCAAGCTCTAATTTTTCATACTCCTTGGCTTGTGCCCCCATGATAATCTCATTTTGGATCCATGACATTAAAGCTTTGATATGGATATCCCCAATATACAATAAAGGGTTCCACTCCCTGTCTGAGGGTACAACATAGTTATGTAAGTATAATTCACATAGCAAATTCTTCACAGCAGGTGGAGAGGTTTGGTAAGCATAAAATAATTCTTCAGGTGTTTCTAAAGAGGGGTTAAGGTCCCTAACAATGCGGTTTAGTTTGAAGTTCAGATATCACTCTTTCAAATGTACTGCATAAACTCTTGGAGGTGCCCTACACTGCATCAACTCAGGAACCATGCCAAAAATTATTTCTACCTTAGCCTCTAATTCCTCAATTTTGTTATCTCTCTTTTCAATTTCTTTTTGCTATTTATCAATAATCCCCTGCAACCTAGCCTTCTCTATTTCCCATTGTCTATAAAATGTTAAAGCAATAGATAAATTACTTAAAGACGAAGGAGGGCTAATAAGTACTACCTTAGACAACAGGATTTCCTCAATAAACTCCTCAATCTGAGGTGGTATTTCTCCAATATTTTTGTCAGGCTGTTGTAGAATATCTTCAACCGTTTCTTCAAATTGCTGTGCCACAAAAGCAAGATTTGCTAGTTTATCCTCAGCAACATTTTATTGGATTTCATCGTCTGTAGGGCTTCCTTCTTCTAAAGTTTCCACTGTAATAACCTCTACAGGATTACCCCCAAGATGAGTCTTCTGTGTCTTGCTATGTGTTCTTCTTACATAAACTTTTGGAATGGCTGCAAGAGTTGCTTCAGTTGCTGTAGGAGTTTTTTATTTTTGTCCTACGCCTCTTGGCTGTAGGAGGAATCTGAGTTACCTGCCGCTGGGTCATAAGTTCTTCATCTATTTTATCCCTTTCCAACACTTTTCCTTTCCTTCGTAGAACTAGTGAATCTCTTCAAAGAGAAGTAGAGGGTTGTTCTTCACTTGATTCCGTTGTCTTTTCTTCCATAATAACTACGGCTCCTTCAGCAACAAGCAAATCCTCATCTACAACAACCATGGGGGAAGAGGGTTCTGCAACATTTTCTTCTTGAACTGGTAGGTTACCTGCAACAGGGGCATCTTCAACCCTAAATTATTGTATATTCTCAAATACACCCCATTCCATTTGTGAAACATCTCTCAGGGACCGCTATACAAGTAGCTTAACCAATCCATGATTGCTAACGAAGCGATTTCCATTTTTTCGCGTCTCCTTAGCACTTGTAGAAATGAGGTGGTATAAGAAATTAGGAACATTCACTCACCGGCCATGCTGTAGATGACTAAGTAATTTAAAATGAGGTGAATGCAGATTTGAATATCGCCCTTCACATGTAATGTATTTCATAACATAAAAAGCTACTTGAGGCCAATGTGTTGGTAGAGAAACCCTTCTAGTTCCTTGTTTGTCCACCATTAAGGGTTCATCCATGGGAATTGTGAACTCTACCCTAGCACTCGTTGCATCTTTTGATTTTGGAAAGAGTTCTCCTTCCTACAACAACCCTGTTACTTCTGCTATTCATTGCTCCGTAGTAATAACCCTCAAACCTTTAACTATAGCCTCTCCCTCATTAAAGGAATGCATAAATTCTACAGCAATTTCTTCGTTATAATCCTTGATTTTCAAGAAGTAATCCAACCAGTCATGGTGTCTAAAATAATGCTCACAAAGAGCATCCTGCAACAACACTTCATGAATTGTCATCTCATAACGAATTGGATCACCACCCATCTCTTACTCTGCTATTTTTCTATCTCTGCAGCTGAACCAAAATATCTGACAGTCTTTCTAAATTGAAACTCCCTTACATATCTCAATTCTGGCAGCAGAGTTTATTATTCACTTGCATGAAATAATAACATAATAAGTAATGATGGGGAAAAAATCAATTTGGAGTACCAAAAAGGACTGATAATTAATCACTTTGGAAACCGAACCATAAAGCACCCCCAACTTAACCTAGCACATGTATGCACAAGATGATAAGATTTTGGGTAGTGGAGTGGATTTAAACAGGATATAATCATCATGAACTAATAAATGCATAATTAAAATAAAACACAATATACATGTACCTGCAATTACACAAAAATGATGGCGAAATGAAATGAAATGACAGGTAAGAACGTGGGATGGAATGTCATGGATGGGATTTTACGTACGAAGAAGAATATTCAAATATAATATGGAAATATTTTATTTTGAAGTGGCAAATATGTTCACTGTAGAGGCTGCAGGAACTTTACCTTTATTACCTTGCTCAATTGCAACAGGAAGCTCATGAGTTGCTGCAAGCTCATTGTCAGTTGCTGTAGGCTCATTGTCAGTTGCTGCAGGAACTTTGTTATTTGCTGCAGGAACCTCTATGTCACTTTGTGGAGTAAAATGTTGCAAGAACTCTTCTTTAGAAGCTGGCTTATGATATAGATGTAGTCGGTGACCATTTACTAAGAGTTTAAATCGAACAGTATCAATTATGGACAAACGAACAACTCCATTCTGGAAAACTTCTTCTATTTCATATGGACCTAACCACCTGGTTTGAAGCTTCCCATAGCATGTTTATATCTGGAATCATATAGTAGTGCCCAGTCACCAAATTTGAATTTCTTTTCCCTGATATATTTATCATGCCATTTTGCTCTTTGAATTTGAATCAATTCTATCTATTGAACAACTATCTTTCTCCATTCATCTAGAGCATTTAATTGTTGAATGCATTCTTTTTGTGCTTCAGACAATGTCATATTTAATTGCAAAGCTATCCTCAGGGTTTTATGCTCAAATTCAATAGGCATCATTGTTGTTTTTCCATAAACCATCTCAAAAGGTGTGAAACCAATTGGTGTTTTCCAAGTTGTTCTATATACCCAAATTGCTTCTGAAAGCCAATGAGACCAATCTTTCTTGTGAACAGACACTATTTTTGTAAGAATAGCCTCAAGCTCTCTATTTGTAACTTCTACTTGTCCATTAGCCTGTGGATGATATGGAGTAGATTTTTGTGCCTTATATTGTATTCATTGACCAAAGCTTTTATCAATGTTGAAGTAAATTGAGGTCCCTGGTCTGAGACAATTTCCCTTGGTACTCCATATCTTGTAAATATCTCTTCATAAAGAAACTCAGCTACCTTATTATCTCTTGCATGTGTCATGGCATGAGCTTCTACCCATTTTGTTACATAGTTTGTACATACCAAGATATAAGATCTGCTATTAGAAGGTGGATCAATTGGGCCAACAAAATCTAATCCCCACTTGTCAAATGGTGCAACTGATATTTGACGATATAGTGGCATCTCATTAGATTTTGCAGGTCTTCCCATTCGCTAACATCTGTCACATTTCTATGTGTACTGACCTTCATCCTTATGTAATGTGGGCCAATAGTATCATGTATTGAGTATTTTCAGTGTTGTTCTTTTGGCAACAAAATGACCTCCACATGGCTCATCATGATATGCATGCAGGATGTCATATGTTTCATCTTCTCTGAAACATCTTCGCATGACTTGGTCAGGTCCAGTATAAAATAGACAATTAGCAATCCATGAGAAGTTAAAACTTTTTTCAACTAGCAACCTTCTTTCCTTAGGAGAGAAATAAATTGGCATCTTAGCTGCAGCTAAATAGTTGGCAATATAAACATACCAAGGAGTGTGAGCTTGAATGAGAAACAAATGTTCATCTGGAAAAGTGTCATCTATTATTGTAGAATCTTCTTGCAATTGAAGATGTGAAAGATAATCTGCAACCACATTAGACTTCCCTGGTCTATCAACAACTGTGATATCAAATTCCTGCATCAACAATAACCAGCGAGCTAATCTACCAGTGATTGATGGCTTACTCATGAGATATCTAATTGCAATATGATTTGTATGCACAAATATGGGATATCCTGTGATATAGTGTCTAAATTTGTTAAGTGCATATATGACAACTAGCATTTCCTTTTTAGTAACTGTGTAATTCAATTCAGGTCCCTGCAAATTCTTGCTAGTATAATATATTGCATTTTCCAATTTGTCAATTATCTGTCCTAGCACTACTCCTATTGCATAATCAGATGCATCTGTATGGATTTGGAATGGTAGAGACCAATTTGGCCCTTTAAGAACTAGTGCTTGA
Organism: Cryptomeria japonica; assembly: GCF_030272615.1. Taxonomy (NCBI): domain Eukaryota; kingdom Viridiplantae; phylum Streptophyta; class Pinopsida; order Cupressales; family Cupressaceae; genus Cryptomeria; species Cryptomeria japonica. Next base: position 55,565,909 of record NC_081409.1, read on the forward strand.
GTCAAAGCATGCTTAAGATTTAAGAAAGCTTCATTGCATGCTAGGGTCCATTTAAATTCCCCATCTTTAGTAAGCAGTGAATATAAGGGACTTGCAATTTTACTGAAATCTTTGATAAACCGTCTGTAGTATCCAGCATGACCAAGAAAACTTACATCTTTTTGCTTCACAGGGTCATTAATATGCTAAATGACCTCAATCTTTGCTAGATCTACTTGGATGCCTTGTACAAATATATGATGACCAAGGACTATTCCTTCTTCCATCATGATGAAACACTTCTCACTATTTAAAGACAAATTGTAGCCTTCACATCACTACAAAACTTTCTTCAGATTACCCAATGCTTGATCAAATTCAGAACCATAAGTTGTAAAGTCATCCATGTAAATTTCCATAATATCTTGAGAAATATCAAAAAAGATACTGATCACTGCTCTTTGGAAAGTGGCTGGAGCATTACACAACCCAAAAGGAAGAATAGAATATTCATACGTGCCCCATGGGCAGGTAAATGTTGTCTTCTCTTGACCCTCGGGGGCTATCTGGATTTGATTGTAGCCACTAAATCCATCAAGAAATGAAAAATATCTCTTACCAGCTAGAAAATCCAATACCCGATCCACAAATGGCAATGGAAAATGATCTTTTCTGGTAGCTAAGTTCAGAGCTCTATAATCAACACATACCCTCCATTTTCCTCCCTTTTTAGGGACTATCACCAGAGGTGATAGCCATTAATTGTCAGAGATAGGATAGATAAACCCAACTTTTAACAATTTATGTAATTCTTCTTTAACTATCTCCTTCAAAGTAGGATTAATTCTTCTTTGAGGTTGTCTGAGTGGGTACAAATTTCTGGACCAATCCCATTCATATCCTTGCAATCCCATACAAAAGCATTTTTATGAAGTTTCAACAAGTCCACGAGGCCCTCTTTTTGAGTATCTGATAGATCTCTATTAATATTCAAATATTTATTCTATTCCACCTCTATCTTAATAGTAAGATCAATCTGGTTTATATCAAAAAAATGAGAAGAAGATAATTCCTACGGCAACAGAGTATGCAATATATCAGTGGCTGCAGGAAAGTCCAAACCTGCAATATTCAGAACCAATTCCTGTAATTTTTGCTCTTCTATAAATTCATTTATTAGGATTTTATGAATAATTGATTCCTCATCATATAACTGCATGAGTGGTCCTTGATTAAGTATCATAAGGTGATTAATAGAGTCAATTTCTTCAGATTCTTCTCCCAAGATAGGCCAAATGGCTTGTTGCTGTTCAAGCTGGGGTTGTGCTAGAGAATACAAGGCTAATGTTTTTGTAGAACTCCCATCTGAAATAGTCATATCCCCTGATCTACACCCAATATATGCATTATCTGTGGCAAGCCAAGGTCTACCCAAAATGACTGGATATCCTCCCAATGTTGCCTTTGGAGATAAAATCATAAAGTCTGCAAGATATTCCCAAGAATCTAGAATAACCACTACATCCTCTATGATACCATCAAGTTTCACTGTAGAGCTTTCAACAAGCTATAGAACTATGGGTGTAGGCCTTAAACTATTGATCTCAAGATGTTTCATTACTTCCCTTGTCATTACATTAATGGCTGCCCCTAAATCAATCAAAACATTTTTTATATGACTATCATTAATGACTATACTCACAACAGGACTACCTGGATCAGAATACTTTGGAATGACAATCTTACCTAATATAATATCAGCTAGTTGACCCATAACATGCACTGTTTGTGGGTCCTTTTTCTTCTTGCTAGGCTTTTTTAGACATGCTTCTCTCAATGCCTTACCATATATGGGAACATCCTTTATTGCTTGTAATAATGGAATTTTAACACAAATGTGCTTCAATTGATCAATAATATCAAATCTTTGTTGTTGTTTAGTGGGGACTTCTTTTTCTTGCAATCTATGGGGAAATGGTGGCAATATTTGATTCTAGGGTATTGTATCTATTGGATTAGAGATTTCTTTCTCCTCTGATACCTAAGTGATACTGGATGAGAAGGATTAGGTAAAGTTGTTCCAGATTGGAGGTGAATGTCATCTAGTGATAAAGAATAGGCTGGGTACTGATTAACATCAGCTGAATAAGCTTGTTGTTGTTGCTGAGACTTGATATTTGGATTTGGCAATGGTTGAGTAGGCAACTGTGTTGGTTTAGGCGGTGCAGCAATAGCTGCAGGAGGAGGCATTAAAGCAGGAGGTTGTGGCTACTGAATAGGTGGCTGATAACCAGAAGATTGAGCTGGCCATGGTTGGCTTCCCCTCCATTGAGAAGTAGGTTACCAATTCCCTTAAAACTGGTTTCCTTGTCCTTGAGGTGTGTACTAGTTCCCCTGTGGCTGCTACCACTTTGGCATTTGATTAGCAAAATGCTGCCCTTGGCCTAGTGAACCATACCAATTTTGATAGTTACCAAGATTTTGAGAATACTGTGGTTGCCATTGGTTATTTGGTGCATAAGAATTTTCACTATAACCAAAAAAAGAAAGTGGATCGAGTGGCATACCTTGTCTTTGAAAATTTGGTCTTCTTTGAGAAACATAGAAGACTTGCTCATCCTCACCTTGAGTTGGCTTGAAGTCAGGTACCTCCACATTTGCAACCATCTTACATCTGCAATATTTTTTTCGCTGTTTACAATGAGGACATAATTCTGCAAGGAATGCATTAGCTTCCTCATGCTTCTTCTTAGCTGCCACTGTATCCAACTAGGTAGCCATATTGTTTATAATGTCTTCCTTAAAATCCTTTAACATATGACTAAGTTCCATTCTAGAAACTCCAGTTTCGATGCTGATAATGGTGCCCCTGGTTTAAATCTCCTATTCTTCTTAGAAGTAGATCTGGAATACTTCTTGCAAATTTATCCTATTTCAGCCCAAGTGGATTGTGTAATGTCACCTCCTCCCATAAGATCCAAGGAATTAGTGCATTCATCATGGATTCCCCTCAAAAATATCAATTTGAGGGAATCTTCATTGAGAGTTCTATGCTTGGACATTTTGACACTAAATAGAAACCTTTCCAAGTAATCTTCAAGACTCTCATCTTTAGTTTGTGTCATTCTAAAGATATCATCCCCATGAAAATCAATACCTCTACAATAATCTTTGTATTTTGCAAGAAACAACCGTTTCATCTCATCCCATGTATTGATTGTGCTACTACCCAAGCTCATAAACCATCTCAAGGATGACTCCTTCAAAGTGGCAGGAAATTTTTTGAGTCTATGGGCATCTGTAGTATAGTCAAAACTCCTATAGAGAACATCAAACTCAAACAGAAATGTGTCTGGATCCTTTATCACTAATCCATAGAATTTAAGGAGTGAAGATGCTAGAATGTTCTTGAGATTAGCATTATCATGCTGATCAAAGATGGGAAACTCAAACATAGGACCTGGTGGTGGTGGTGGATTATTCTCACCAGGAGGAGGGTTCCCTTGCATTAGACTTGTGGGGGTTGTTACTATAGGAAATTCTTCTTCTTGAAGACCAAAAAGGAACTGAAGACTACCTTCTGGAAATTTAGATTCAGGGTGATTCAAATTTTGTGGGGCTTGGTAAAGTTCAACAAAAGGATTTATATTTGGGAAATTATCTTCTGCATGATTAGGATGAGTGGGCAGAAATCTACCTCTCGGGTCTCTTCTTCTTCTATGCATACAAATTCATGAAATTTTCAAACAATAAAGAATCTCAAAAACAATTAACTAGAAACAATAATAACCATGAAAGGTTCTTAGTTTGACACCATCCTCGGCAATGGCGCCAATAATGTCTACTCCAACTATAATAATAATAACTCTAATTGAAATGTCGACCTGAAGTTTGGACATTCATCTGGTAAAGTTACTATTTTCATGGCTAGTGTTCATTTAGTTATCGACCCAGGGATGTAAAACTTGAAATGGGTCTATACTATATATGCACTAAGCTCCTTCAATGGCTGTTTTGCATTGATGCAATAACTAACATTATGCGGAAAGGAAAGGCTAGAATAGAAATTATAGAAGGCTATAGGAAAACTTATAAAAACAATGCTGGAATGATCTAATATAAATAACAGAAATCACTCTATTTTGGCTTGGCTATAGGAACAATTAGTGGATCTATTTCTAGCGGTTGCAGGAATAGTCAAGGCATGAACTTCTATTGCAACTAAAGAAGAACTAATTTCAATGAGCATAAACATAGGATCACTCACCAAGTGGGCCCCCTTGGATGAGTGATATCAAGCTTCCAGAAAAATACTTTTAGCAGATCAGAACAACATATCTTTTATTCATTGCTTCATCAAAATGTTTACATGTTTTAAAAGAAAAACTCTAGAATGCTTTTCAAAATTCTCTGCTCTATTCCTTTCTATTTTGTCTCTTCTCTAAGAAAAAAGGAAGATCTTATTAAAAAGAAAAGATCAACTACAATGGACAACTCAAATCATGCCCAGAAGAAGAGGTGGATGATTGACTGATGAAGAAGATAACTGGAGCTTGGCTGCAGGAAATGTGGATCTAGACCGAACCACAGTCTTTGCATGTCGTAGCGATATTTTGCGAATTCAATACCCACTAGAGTTAAACTTCTGTAGTGCTACCTAGCTGCTCTACTCATGCCGTACCTTGCGCTCGCTCGACTCCTCTTCAATTTGATCTCCAATTATTTCTTACGTGATTCTTCCTTCTTCAGGCGAGAAAGGAGAATATCTACTGTGACATCATTTATTATCTGCACTACAACAAAAACAACATACAATGACATGCATATGTATTTTATTTGATTAATACATTCGTTAATTTGCATAGCAACATGAACAAATCACTTGGCTATAGGAATAAATGCCATGGCTATAGGAATAGACCGACAAAGTTCAAACATGATTTCATAAGTTCAGGTTTAACACATGGAATACATATAGTCAATTTACAATACTTCACTACTATTATGCAAACCAAAAGATGTCAAAAACCTAAGAGTTTTGATGATAAAAACATGACAAAGTCTCAACTTATCATGATTTGTGACCCAAAATATTCACTCACTGGCCAATGAATGGATATTACTTACAATTTGGTGCCTATAAATGCAGGAAGGCCAACTGCCTAGAGCTCACTAATCAAATACAAAAGGAAGTATCACTGACTTACAAAATGGATTATGAGAATCCAATATAATGTACTGCTACAATTCAGCATTTGCTATGCCAGGTTCAGTACCGGTTTAAGCTCATACTATAACCATAAACCTTATACAAAATCTGCCTTAATATTCACTCATCACTTCTACATTATCCATGTGTCCATCCTATATCAAAATGATTTACAAGATCTCATACATATATGAGTCGTATTACAATATGCCATGTCGGCTTTACAAAAGATATTTACAATTAAATACAATACACAAAATCCTGTCGACTGGGGTGCCGATATACATTGTTCTCACTACTGGTGAAGTGTCTACCGGTGCCAGTGTCTGCCAATGATTTACCAGATGAATGCCAGGTGGCTGCCTGTAGGTTTCTGATAGGTTGCCATCAATGACAACACCATCATTTCTCACTAGAGTGTAGAATGCCAACAATGATATTGCAGAGAAGCTGAGGCAAGAGAACAATAATATGAGGATTGAAATGCCAGATTTAACCATGAGGCTATGTAAGGATATTGAAGATAGGAAGAAGAATAAAGAAGACTTGACTAGGAGACTTAATGATGGAGGTAATGAAAATCTAAGACTTTGTCATGAAAATGACATGCTAAAGATAGATCTGATTCACATGCAACATGATAAAGAGGAGCTTAGGAGACAAAGTGGCATTCTAGAAAATGAGTTAATCATTGCAAATGAACACAGACAAATTCAAGAAAAGTTCAGAAAGACTTGATGACATGCTAAAAAGACAAAAACCTGATGGAGATACAATTGGACTTGGATTTGAACATGGAGAAAGTTTTGGGATTGCAAATAATCAAGATCACAGTAGACCGGTAAGACAACCTAATGCTTATAAATTTAATGGGAAATGTTTCAATTGCAACAAATTTGGTCATAGAGAAAATCAGTGCAGATTTAGAAATAATTAGAATACAAATTTACCCACGGTCAATGTTCCAAATGCAATAAAGTTGGTCATAACTCAAAAAATTGTAGAATGAATGTGAAATGCTATGTTTGTGGTAGATTTGGACATATATCTAATCAATGCAGAACACAAATCGGTCAAGGATATGGAAAAGCTATTCAGAGGAATAATGTAACTTGTTATGCATGTAACAAGATTGGGCATATCGCAAAATTTTGTAGAAGCAAGACTATACCAACAAACAATCAAGGATATAATGAGAAAGGAAAAGAAAAAGTAATTGAAATAAAGCAAGAATTATCAAAATAATGGATTAAGAAGAGAGATCAGATAGTTGATGAATCGATAGGAGATTCTTCATCTAACTAAGAAATAATCCTTAGGGGGTATGGCAGAAAGTTGACAATCATGCATTCTACCCTCGGTTGATGGTAAGAAGTTATATATCTTCTTTACTGACAGATGTTTTAAGATTTCACTTAACCGACAAGTATTTAATGCTATTTTTGAAGAACTTTTTGGTTATAAAACACCAGAAAACCCTCATTTCAAACCACCAAGCATCCAAGAATTCAAAGAGAGAAAAGAGAGAGAAAAGGCATCCTAAGGCGAAGCAACAAGGTGTTTTTCAGGCATTCAAACATTTCAAGTAAGAGGTATTTATCTTTTGAAATGGCATCTTCATCTTCTGTACCTGAGTTTATTGTAAACCCTACTGTGGTAGAGAACATTAAGTGCCATAGACTTGTATTTAAAATCATTCCCAAGATCAAAAAGTGAGATGATTCCATCGGATACTTCTCTAAAATTTTGAAGGGAGCTTCTTTTGTCGAAGACCCAAGGATTTACATTCATTGCAACATAGAAAATTTAGGGTCAGATGATTTGAAGAACATATACAAGGATGTTATCACTGATGAACAAGGTCTGATTAAACCATAGCAAAATATTGTAGGACACTTAGGATTTGTTGAAATTCTGAACATACTTGAATTTTTGAAGGAGGTAGTTCATCTTGTATTGAGTAGAGTTCATGGAGAGTTTATGTGGCTAGACTCTATTTTTAAAATCTCAAAGGAAGCAATCAAAGAAGTTATTGGTTTACCCTCAACTAGTACTAGGCCCGACAAGAAGAAGAAGATACCAAACAAGGGTGTTATGGACCTAACCGGAGATACATTTGACAACAAATCTCTTAGGTTAATGATATCACTAATGCAAATGTGAAATATGTGAGCATGGTATTTGGTTATAGAGTGACTCATGCGAATAGATTAAACTTTGTTTCTAGCTTATGTATTCATAGTGCATATGAGATGGTTAAGAACAATGCTAGGATTGATATCTATGAACGGATTAAGGATGATCTAATGGATAACCTGAAAAAGATTTAAGGGTGACAATAAGGGGACATTCCATTTTGGCAACCTACTTGTGTGTTTGATGCTTTACTTCACCAAAGAGATACCCAATATTAGTCATAAGGACTTTGGATATGACATCCCGGTAGGCAAACAAATCATGGAAGCTATTACTGACATGGGATCTAACAGTGATAAAATTATAGCAGACTACTTAAAAAACTTCCAAACTAAGATGAAGGCTAGAGAAAGGTTACCATAGAGCATTGTAGATAAATATGACAAGAAAATTGTTACTACTTATCAGATTGCCATTAGTTTTATGTCAAATTTATACTATATACTCTAGTCGGTTATCTATTACCGAAATATTCAGTTGGTATGTACAGTCTAGTCGATTACTGAAGAAAGCAGTCACAGAACGCAGTATACACTGAGCTGTCTACTGAGTATCTTTACATGTTTATTGAGCAGCAAAGATGACACATCGAGTTGATTTACACCAAGTGAAATGTGTTACCAGATTCATTGAACCTGGACATGCACATGAAAACATGTTACAAGATCAAGGCACATCTAACCGTTATCACATTGGAAATTGCACTTAAAGATTGTGTATGATTTTGAGGTTATCTAACCAATGAAATATTTTGCATGGTTATTCATTCAATAAATCATGTTTGTAAGATCGAAGCAATGAATTGGATCACCGTCATAAGAGATCTATTTATATAGCATGAGTTAAGAGTTAAAGGTGTGTGCATGAGTGTAAGAAGACTATTACAGAGACACAGAGGTCACCAATAAGGTTTTTAGAGAACAGTCGAAGAACAGAGTAAACATAAGGGTTTACCGAGTTACTATATGGGCTACCAAGGTATGCTATAAGCAAGTACATTAGCTTTCCATATTGGGCCTAACAATTGGTATCAAAGCTTGAATCTTGGAAAAGGGTTTAACTACCTAAAGAGAAAGATCTTATCAATGGAAGGCTATAAACAATCTCGGAGGATTGTGTATCTGCAAGAAGAGCTGGATCATGCTAATCAAGTGATTGCAAACATGCAAAGGCAAATGCAAAAATCTCTAAAAGTGAGAAGAAGATTATCTGATGATTTGCAGGACTCTCAAGAGTTAGTGGAACAAATTGAGACATCATATAAGAATAGTATATCGGAAGAGACTGAAGAAATGATTGGAGTATTGAAAGAAAAGAACAAAGCACTGGCTAATCAACTAAAAGCAATGAAAAGAGAACATGAACATTTAGCACATAGATGACTAAAAATCTAGATGCATTGACAACAACTGAGGATAAAGTAAGTGTAGCTTAGGAAATAGGAAATCATCACAAACAATATAAAAACTAATCATATCCAATCACGAAAGCTTAAATGTAATGATCTATCCTAAACACACTCAATAAAGACATAAAGACAAAACATTCAAAAGTAAATACTATGCAAACCATATGTAGATCTGAATACTTCCTTCATGCGGCTCCATTGTTCTTCTTTCCTCTTCAAATAGTTTGGTTGTGGATCTCACCTACAAGTGCACATACATGATTGAAAGCAAGTAGGTAAGAAAATTTCTCAAAAGTACTCGAAGCGTGATTGATTAGAAATTCGATAATCTGATTAGTGGTCAAGAATCAAGGGGTTTGATTGAAGAAATTCATCCAATTTATAGACAAATTAGAGAGATGGATCAAATTAGCATGATTCAATTCAAATGGAAATTGCAAATCAATTATGTCAATTATGACAAATTATGACAAATTATGCACTTTCTATGCAAAATTTGTTGATTGATAATTATGACAAATTATGAAAAAACTTCTATGTCAAAAATTGATTGATTGTCAATTATGACAAATTATGACAAATTTCTATGTCATTTCCATGAATTTAGGAGAGAAATAGGAGGAAATTGAAATTAGGAATTAGAAAATTAGGAAATTAGAGAATTAAGAATTTAGGAATTAAGAAATTGATGGAAATTAGAAATTAGGTAAATTAATTAATAATTTATCATTTATTAATTAATTCACAAAGAGGAATAATTAGCCAATTAAATGAACATTTAATTGTGACAAGAAGACTTAGGATAAATAAATAATTTATTAATCCTAAAGGAGGAAATGACAAACCAAGTTAAATGATTAAATCACGAAATCCTAGAAGATGAATTAAATATTGACAAAGGATAGTTGATATAGATTCAATCATGGTTTTCAATTGATAAACGACCAGTGTGATAAATGATTTGATTGATAAATGCACCAATTGACGAGGAACAATGACTAATTGATCCAAATTGACATAATTGAAAAGAATGATGATTGATGACAAAATAGATTGCAAAATGACAATATTGAAAATGACCACGATTGATGACAAATCGATCACAAAATGACAAGATCGAACATGACAACGACCGATGACAAATCGATCATTAAACGACAAGATTGAAAATGATAAGAATTCATGATAAATCGATCGCCAGAGGACAAGATTGATAAGAGGACAACAATCGATGACAAATCGATCGCAAGATTGACAGGAGGACAAAACCCTAATTAGGATTGACGATGTCCAAAATAATGACAAATGAGCATGCACATTGATGCAATAAGATAAGATCGATTAAAATCATGACTAGAGATTGTTGTCGACAAGACCAAATTCGAGAGTAAGATGAATGAAGAATGTAGAAGAATGACTCGATGCTCGCAAATGATAAAGACCAAGTACGAATCATAGGAGAAATGTTAATGCAATGCAAAAACCTAAAATGAGGCAATGCGCAAATGTTAAAGTATGACTCCGCAAGCGTTGACCATTTTTAGGTGTCTACAGTAAGAGATCTAGAAAGAGAGAAGCAACAACTTGAAGTCTTAGTATCTGATAAGAATGATGAAATCACAAGGTTGACTGAAATTCAACAAAACCTATCAGATCAACTAGGCTATGCACATCATGAAGCAATTCTGAAGAATGATGAGAATCAAGCATTGAAACTTAAAGTATCAAAGTTAACCGATGAACTTGAAATAGTGAAGAAATCCAAAGAAACACTAAAGAAGAGTTATGAAGCATCAAAGATGTTGGATGAGAAATTGAATGCAAGAAGACCCAACAAAGATGCAAGACTCGGTTACAAAGGAAAAGACTCTACCGAGAAGGGAATTCATACTACCGAGAGAGGAGAATCATCAAAGCAAGTTGGAAACAAGAATAACATCAAAATAAAGAAGCCTATTTGCAACTACTATGGAAATCAAGGTCACACTACCAACATATGCCAAATCAGAAAAGGTAAGCAACCGAATGCCACTAAGTCCAATGGTTATTGTTACAATTGCAATAAATATGGTCACACATCTAATCAATGTAGGACAAAGTCTGTTAACAATTATCAGAAGGCAAAATTCAAAGGGTTTTGTAAAAACTACAATAGATATGGACATAGTACCGAGAAGTGTTGGTTTAAGCAAAAGTACTATATTTGGTATGCACACCAAGCAAATGCTAGAGGTTACCGAAATCACACAGATCCTTACCGACAGTATTCTGCAGTACCATGGGATTACAATACAAGGATATGGTGTGAATATTGTGGAAGATATGGACATATTAGTGCTAACTATTTTATAAGGTTTGGGATGTACAATCGAAGATCATGGAGAAATCCTGGTATGGCATGTTTTCATTGTCACAAAGTGGGACACTTAGCTGGATATTGCAGAGATCAACCTAGAAAAGACACTAAGGAAATAAAAGAAAAATTAAAGATGATTTGGAAAAAGAAGGAAATTGTGTCAAATGAAGAAAGCACCTTACCTACTGAGTTAGGTGCTCCTATTCCAAATTAATCGGTAAAGGTATGAAGGGACTGCATTCTCTGAAGGTTAAAATCTTAACAGTTCCTATTATATTATGTACTAAATTCAAAATCTGCATAGTTAAGATGTATTAGTAAGTTTGAAATTCTATCAAAGTCTTTTGAAGCACTTAATAGGAATTCTGTCAAGTCGGTAAATGAAGGAAGTTTGGTTACTCGGTTAAAACAAAAAAAGGAGAGTAAATCGGTTAAAGAGGAACCGAGTGCATTTAATGTTTTTGACCTAACCCGCACGGAGCCTGATAAGGTATTTTGTGTACTTAAAAGCATTTTCATGGTCATTTACACTTACCAAGTTTTCAAGAAAGCAGAGCAAGCGATTCAAGGCGATCAAACCTCCTACAAAGAAAATTCAAGGTATTTACATCAAATATAAACACATTGTTAAGCTAGTTTACCAAGCGTATCTAGTTGCCATTATCTGCTAAGCATAAAGCGTCTATCGTTTGAAATCTTGAAACCCTAAGGACTCTTTGTTAGTTTTTTTATCTGAAATCTTCAAATGGCGCCCAAGATCCAAGATCCCATAGTTGTCAAGAATGTAGAGAAGCCCTCACTAAAATACTCTTTGACTCCCAAAGCCGCTTCTGAATCAGATGACAAAACTGCCTTTTCACTCATCCCAGATAAAGTATTACTAGTCGAAGATGTTAGATTCTTCACCAAATGTCATGTTGAAGAACTCGGTCATGTTGAAATTAGAGACACCTATGATGAGCTATGTACCGATGGTATATTGAACAACAAGTATGAGCACATCAAAGTCAAGGGATTAACTGAAGTCCTAACCTATCCTTGTGTGTTCAAACCCCAGTGGGTCAAGTTTGTTCTGAGCAGAGTTCATGATGATTTCATGTGGCTAGAAGAACAACCATTTAAGATTACCAAGGAAATCATTCATCTGATTATCAGTTACCCTATCTATGATCATGCCCGAGTCCAGAAGATGATATCACAGAAGGAATTGATCAGTTTAACTGGAGTGGAATCTGGTTGCAGAGGATTGAAACTGAATAATGTCACTGATGAAGAACTAAAATTTGCCATTAGAGTAATGGGTTACTGTTTCTTCCAATCGGCAAGGGAAAACAGTGTTCCCTGTGCAGCAGTAGACTTGGCATACAAAATTGTGAAAAAGGGAATGAAAATTGACCTATGCAAGGTATTGCTGAAGAACCTATTTGAAAATCTAAACACCATCAGGAAGCCAAAGAAGAACAACTCGACTAATACTCTAAAGTTTGGATCACTACTGGTATGCATGTTTTTCTAATTTGAAAAATTCTTTCCATCAATCGGTAAAGTTGTTTGGGAGCTACACTGACCAATCACCCATCAGATTAATGACTTCATTAAGAAGTTAGGAAATAATTTCAATGATATCAAGGATGATTACTTCAGTAAATTTCAAGAGAAAATGCATAACAGATATAGGATACCACCACAGCTAGTAGAGAAATACAAAAATGATATATGTTTTGAAGTTGACACCGATTACTGTTATGTGAATGCTATGGAACCGAGGACTCAATCTTTGTCACCAATGGGTTACGAGATTGATTTTGACATCACAAAACAACAAATTGATGCATTTCTTACATTGCCAAGACATGCTACTGAGCTAAGGTATGGTACCTATGAGGAAGTAAAGGAAAAGGTAAAGATGAATATTGTAGTACTCAAAGCTACAAGAAAGGCAACAAAAATGATTAAGGCATTGTTTGAGAAATTCGGAGAAGACTCTTCCTCTACACTTGTCAAAGGCACCATTGCCATTACCGAAGAGGAATCTGAAGCCCAAGAGGTAACTATAACACTAAGCACTGAATTGCCTAAGGGTAAAGTGTTAAAGAGAAAGAAATAGGACACATCAAAAGTCTCACCGACTCCACCTCCAGTAAAGCGACCTAACACTAGAGCATCTGTAGCTTTGCCGAGTAAGAAGACAAAGAGTGTTACTATTCCCAAGGTAACAAAGACATACAAGAAATCTACTCAGAGACTCATTTTGGCAAAAGAGTCTAGTGATACTGAATCAGAGGATGCAAGCAAATTCTAGATTGTCAAGAGCAAGAAGGTAAATGTACATAGTGTTGAAAACTTCTGTGCTAATCTGAAAAAATATGGAGGATTTGGAGGATTTAGATATGTTAAGTATGAAACCAGGAACAATGATGAAAAGAGACAAATTGAAGAAGTTGTCATCTGCACACTTCTAAAGTTCCGGTTAGCTCCATTGGAACTAGCTAAGTCACTTCCAAATGAACTATATTTGCATATTGATAATAGGTGGAATTATACAATGGACTCAGAGAAACAAATCAGAGAAAGAAGTCTAGTCCATCTCTTTCCTGATATGTCAGTAGCTGAAATAAAGGAACATCTGACAACCTACAATTCAAAGTTTCTTGTCAAACATAGAGCCTTAAAACTGATGAATGGGCTATATATTGACGTAGAAAATGAGACAAAAGCAAAGTGGCAGGAAATATTTAAAATCAAGGATGTTGGTGAGCAAGCTACAATTGAAATCGTTGATGTCACTGAGTATGATCTTGATGTCACCGAGCAAGGTCCTGATGCTACTGAACAAGACCCTGCTGACACCATTCAAATAGATGAAGACGTCATGGATTCAGAGGCCCCGGACTAGGAAATGATAGAAGGCACTGCATATGCAAAACCTGTATCTAGTGAATTAGTCTTGGAACAAGTTTAGCCTTATCCACCGATCAAGCAACCTGTCTCAACCGAAACACCTTAGGATACAAATCAAGGCACTGAAGGTCACAAATCTACAACATGAGAAGGTACTAGTCAAGAGCAGACATCTCAAGCACCCTCTGGCACTAAGACACCAAGTACCAAGACACCGAAGGACTCTACAGAGGCTAAAGGAACCGATCAAAGTGTTGCCTCTACCGAGCAACCTACCGAGGGTAATAAAGCCTCACAAGCAATTGTCTTAGTTCCATCGGTGAAAGGTAAAGAAAAGAAAGTGAAGAAGCATAGTTTTAAAGTTGATTTGTCAAAACCAATAGTGTTGCCCAATGTAGACATAGAAAAATTAAAGGGGCAAGCACTCATTGATTTCGGTGAACTGTGCAAAGCAAAGGCCGAACAAGAGAAGCAAATGGCCATTCAAAAGAAAAATAAAGTACTTCAGAAGGTAAAACCACTCCTAATTGATATGCTACCTGAAGCTACAGTATCAACAGATGCAGCCATCCACATTCAACTAGATGAACTCCTAACAAAGATAGAGACATCTGGAGTAGATGCATCAGAGTATTTGAGCAAGCTGAAAGACAAAGAGCTCACTGCCAAAATGATAGAAGAGGTGCAAAAAGCTATAGCTATTGGCAAAGTTAAACTTGTCAGATTTATTGCTGAGTTGACTCCTCAACTCAAGCACATTCATTATTTATTTCAGAAACTCTGCATATTTTCTTTATTCATTAAAGACATTAAGAATAAAATAGAGGCAATTGAGAAAGAGATCACCGATCTCTCAAATAAGTTGACCACCAAGCCAAATTCAATTCAAAATTTTTATACAAAGCTTCAACAGCTCATGGCTCAACAATTGGACTTAAGAAATGAAGAACACAAGATCAAGATGGACATAATGACACTTTAGACATTATTCCTTCCACGTCTTTCATCAGTCCAAGAACAGATCAACCGAGCCACATACTTATCTACTACTCAAGAGGGAAGCACTCTAGATGACTTAATATCACTATTGGCTGATATTCAAGCACATAATTCTTTAATGGACAATGTAAAGGATGCACTCTCTATTGCTCTCACCGATGCACGAACCAAGTACAAATCCATTTTTGACCAGTTACTGCCCCCAAATGGAAATTAAGTTTTTGATGTTTGTCAAAAAGGGGGAGTGATACCATATATTTGGGGAGTAATATGATACAGTCTTGGGGGAGTGATACAATATATTTGGGGAGTGATACAGTTTTGATACAGTATTGAGATAATGATATAGTATTCAGAGTATAGTATACAGGGGGCGTATACAAAGCAGAATAAGCAGAGTATCCAAGAGTAGTATGCTGAACAGTAAGCAAAACACACAAGAACAGATCAACAAGCATGCAAAATTAGAGTTATGTACAGTATATCGACAAGGGGAGTATATCTGATATATTATTTTATTGACTATTGTATATACTGTCAGTATAGTCATTTTGCAAAGTATATAGATTTTTGAGTTATAACTTTGAAAGTAGTTTTTGTCAAACATCTCAACTAATGTCAAAAGGGGAGATTGTTACTACTTATCAGATTGCCATTAGTTTTATGTCAAAGTTATACTATATACTCTAGTCGGTTATCTATTACCAAAATATTCAGTCAGTATGTACAGTCTAGTCGGTTACTGAAGAAAGCAGTCACAGAACGCAGTATACATCGAGCTGTCTACCGAGTATCTTTACATGTTTACTGAGCAGCAAAGATGACACACCAAGTTGATTTACACCGAGTGAAATGTGTTACCAGATTCATTGAACCTGGACATACACATGAAAACGTGTTACAAGATCGAGGCACATCTAACCATTATCACATTGGAAATTGCACTTAAAGATTGTTTATGATTTTGAGGTTATCTAACCAATGAAATATTTTGCATGGTTATTCATTCAATAAATCATGTCTGTAAGATCAAAGCAATGAATTGGATCACCGTCATAAGAGATCTATTTATACAGCATGAGTTAAGAGTTAAAGGTGTGTGCATGAGTGTAAGAAGACTGTTACAGAGACACAAAGGTCACCGAGAAGGTTTTTAGAGAACAGTCAAAGAACAGAGTAAACAGAAGGGTTTACCGAGTTACTATATGGGTTACTGAGGTATGCTATAAGCAAGTACATTAGCTTTCCATATTGGGCCTAACATAAAATATGTTTTGTAATCAAACGTGATGAAACATGGATGGAAGTTGTTACTCCTAGAACTATTTGGATAACATAAATGGGATATGAAGTTGATCTAAATATTCTTGAAGCATATGCTAAAACACTTCTTGATGCACCTAAGGAATCATCTAAAGAAATTTTTGGTAGTGCTGAGACCATTGAGAGTTCTATTTTGATGCAGAAGAAGAGAAAAATTCATTTGAGATACATCCAGGATGGCTAAGGAGGTTAAGGAAAATGTAATGAACTTGAGTGGTATATCTACTAGTGATCTGGAAGGATTGGAACTGGTAGCTCATGTTTCACCGGTTGTCACTTCTTCAGATACAGACAATGGAAAAGTAGCTGAGTTCAAGAGAGTTGAAAGGAAGAAGAGGAAAACCCCACCGGTACTGTCTCCTTCTCCCAAAAGGATTAGAACTTTAAGGAAGAAGCAAAAAGTTGTAAGGGAGCCTAAGAAAAAGCTAACTCCTAAGAAGAAACAAACTAAGACACCAGATACCCTTACATCGAAGGAACTGATAAATGAAATAACACAAGAAGGTAATCTCAGTAATGTGAGCAAATTGAATCATTCTTACAAAGATTCTGACAAGGAGACAATAGAGGCTAGTATTATTTTGCATCTAGACATCTATAAGAAGGTTTTGATTGAAGTTGTAGATGATCTACCGAATGACTTGTATCTAAGATTAGAGGCTGAAAGAATGTCAGTGATGGAATTAGATAAAAAGTTAAAAGTTGAAGCATTATTGGCAGTGCACTCTGTAAATCCTAAAGAGGAAATTGATGAACTGATTTCTGTAGCAAACTGGTCAATTTTTGTGAGTGGACATCGACAGGTTAGCCTAATGGCTGGGAGAGTAAAAGAAATTGCTGTTGAAACTATAGACAAATGGGACATATTTTTTGTTGAAAAAGAAAAGAAAGAGGAAAGGGAGAGACAAAAAATGGATAAATCTTTTGCGAATGTATACCAAAAGGACAAAAGTAAAAGAAAAATTGGTAGTATACCTGTTATAAAGGTCACAAATAACCCTCCTCCACCAGTACAGGATACTCCATCCATAACTTCAGATACACCGGTACATACAGACAGCTAATCGGATAAGGAGACTGAAGAAATAACACATGACGATATTAATCCAGATTCTAAAATTCTTTTCACTATGAATGTTGATACACAAGATTTTAATATTCTTGTGGATAAGGATACCTCAGAAGTTATGGCAGCCGATGCTAAGAACAGTGAGATCTCTGAGTCATTGACACACACTGTTGACTCTCAGAACACTGAGATACCGACAGAAGCTAAGAAATCAAAGACTAAGGAACCAAAAAATGTAGAGGTACTTACATAGACTAAGAAACTAGCAGAAGCAAAAGTAATAACAAAGAGTAAGAAACCGACAAAAACTATAAATAAAGAGGAAACAATTGATAGAAACAAGGAGGAAATTTTTAAGGCAATTGGTCAAAAATCAGTTGAAAGGGAAGTTATTACTGAACCGAGCACATCTACTACTGATCTCTGACCTACAAATGTGATTAATGTTCTTTTAGATTCTATAAGTAGGATAACTGATTGCAATTCCTTGGCATTCAAGGCTATTGATGATACACTGCCTATTTTGTAGATGATTGCACCGACCTGTAAGATAGATCATATTGAGGACTCCTTAGGTAAACTAGACACATTGTCCAAATTTATTGCTTCAAATGTTTTAACCATAGATAAGGTAAATGAGGAAACTATAAAGGAAAGAGTAGATAAAGAGAAAGGTGAATTCTTTGAGAAAACTATCAAAGACTGTACTGAGCACATGGATTCATTATTACCGGTACTTAACTCAACAATTTTGGAATATAAGGAGCTATATAAAGAAGCTTGCAAGCCTCACCACCTGACTGGAGATATTGATGAAGAAATTAAGAAGACACAAAAGGAGATAGATGACATTGCGGATAATATGATAGGTTCTTCAGAACTTACCTCAATTTTTGAACAAGAAATGACATTTTATGAGGAAAAGTTAGAGAAACTTGAGAAAGAGAAAGCAAGGATAAGGTTAAAGGCCTGGGAACTTAAAAGAAAACTTGGTCCAAGATTGGAAAATCTTATTACTCAGTGGTTTGAGCTATCAAAGGCAACAATTCAAGGAGAACGGTCACTGGAGAAACAAATGCACTATCTGATTGGCATGATCGAGCAAACATAAACCATTCTTTCTGACAGTAACAAATTCATGCAGAGCCTGAATCTAATTTTGGCGGATATCTTTCAAATTGTAAGCAACCGGTTATAGGCCATGAGGTAGTATTTTTGTATTCTTTGATTCTTTTTGACATACTTTCCCATTGATGTCAAAGGGGGAGTAGTATGGAGAAAAATAAATGCATAGAGGAGATCACTTTCTCAGGGGGAGCATACTTCTTTTGGATAACAGTTTTGGATTTTTCTCATGAGTGTTGCCATCAATGCCAAAGGGGGAGATTGTTGGAATTCTACACTCAATGAGTTGATATTGTCATTGATGGCAACCAATCAGTAATAGGTTTCTACACATTCATTGGCAACACATACATCATCTACAGGCATCGACAGACACATTCACCGACATCCAGATTACACCGGCAATGAAGTATATCGACATCCAAGCCGACATGAGACAAGTTTTGTTTATGTGAATCATATTGTAATGCAATTAATTATTTGTAAGCCGACATGATGTATTGTAAAGACTGATATATGTATGAGATCTAATAAGTCATTTTTGTAATAGCATGGAATAGAATAATATTATACGATTTTTTTTTGTAATAAGGCAGATAGGTTATGTGAGTGAATATCATTCACTGGTAGGTTTTTGGTTAAGGTTTTTGACAGAGCTTAAACTGGTACTGAATCAAGCATTGCAGATGCTATTTTGAGCAGTACATTGTATTGGATTTAATTATCCATTTTGTAGTCAGTGAGACTCTTCTATTGAGCAGTGAACTCTAGGTTGTTGGCCATCTTGCATGTGCAGGCCCATATTGTAAGTAATATTTATTCATATTGGCCAGTGAGTAAATATTGTGGGTCACAAATCCCACCGAGGTTTTTCCCTTACCGGGTTTCCTCACCAAAATATCATGTTATGGTATGCATTTATGCTATCTCTGTTATTTCTCTTTGCTGCACTATTGCTTGTTTACCGGTACATCAATTTAAGTTACAAAGTTGTAAATAACTTCAAATATTCCATTAAGCGGTAAGACACTGATTCACCCCCCCTCTCAGTGTCTTTTGGACTGTCATTCCATCTAACAAAGACATTTCAAACACATTTTTCATTTCATTTGCAAAACTATTGCTCATGACATCATTACCTCCAAATATGATATCATCAACAAATCCTTCACTGACCAATATTTCATCTCCTTCAGACTTGAGATATATGTTACTATCATCACTAGTTCTCAGAAAACCTATCTTCATCAGATGTGTATGAAGCCTTTCATACCATGCTCTGGGTGCCTTCTTTAATCTATATAAAGCCTTATGCAATCTGCATACCATGTCTTTCTCATCAATCAAAACATAACCATCAGGTTGCTCTATGTATACCTCTTCTTCCAATATCCCATTGAAAAATGCAGACTTAACATCCATTTGATATACCTTGAACTTCTTATTGGCTGAAAATGCAAGTAAAGTTCTGACACCTTCCAGTCTTTCTATTGGTGCAAAATTTTCGCCATAATCTTCTCCTTCTTCTTGTGCATAACCCTTGCAAACCAATCTTGCCTTGTTGCAAACTACAACACATCTTCATTCAACTTGTTCCTGTATACCCATTTAGTACCTATAACATTCTTATTTACCAATCTGGGTACTAGGGTCTAAGTGTTGTTCTTCTAAATTTGATCCAATTCCTCCTCTATAGCTTTAACCAAATGATCATCACCAAATGCCTCGTTAGCAGTTTTTGGTTCAATGGTGGAGATCATGAAAGAATTTTCTCTGATTCTTCTGGTTAGTACTCCAGCATCCTTATCTACAATAATTTTCTCAGGATTGTGATTTAGTCTCACATATCTAGGAATAAAATGATCATTATCTTCAGGTTCAACTTCTTCATTATCATCATCTTCTTTTGAATTTATCTGTTCGGGTTGAACAAGTGTATCAGAATTTGCTTTGCCAGTTTTAGATTTCACAGTTTCTGTTTCCTAAATTAAAATGGAAGGATCTTCATCCTTTTTCTCTGAACTGGTTTTCTCTGAGACTTCAAGAAATTCATCCACTCGAACATCAATACTCTCAACAATTCTTTGTGTCTAGTTGTTGAAACATTTGTAGGCCTTACTCTTGGTGGAATAGCCAAGAAATATACCTTCATCACTTTTAGCCTCAAATTTGCTAATGTAATCACCTCTCTTAATAAAACATTTGCTTCCAGATATCTTAAAATAGATACCATCAGGTGATCTTCCTTACCAATGTTCATAAGGAGTCTTTTCCTTACCTCTCTTTACCAGAACCCAGTTCATAGTGTAGACAGTTGTGTTGACAGCTTCTCTCCAATAGGTTTTCGCTACACCTCCTTGTATCAACATTGTCCTAGTAGCTTCAACAACTGACTGATTTTTTCTCTCTATGATACCATTCTATTGTGGTGTCCTTGGTGCAAAATTTTTCCTTTTGATACCATTCTCTTCACAATATGTAGTGACTTCCTTAGAAGTAAACTCACCACCTTGATCTATCCTCAGACATTTTATCTTCTTATCGCTCTTTGGTGCAGGGGCACCTCTTCAACAAGCCATTCATGGATCAGAGGATGAGGAGTAGGTTATTAGGATCATTTTGATTGTCTTTTTTTTTGGCATTTTCATGTTTTCAATAAGGACCCCACCATGTAAACCAATGTCCCAAATCGGGCATCGTGATAAGCCAATTTGGACAATTTGGTAAATAGGGGTAGAATGATGTTTGTTTTGATGTTTTATAGGATTTTAGGGCCAACCACTTCTGAACGGCTCCAACCACTTCAAAATTTTGTTGGAAACCATTTGGAGTAGGCCTATAAACCTTTTGGACATGATTCCCAAGGTTGGTGTGGTTGTTGATTGAAGTTTGAAGGCATAATAAGATTGAAAACTAAGTTTTTTCCTTGAAATTCTGAACTTGTTGCTGTTGTACATCCTTGTAGGGATTGAATCTGACAAATTTACTCATGGAGTAGGTAGAGGATTGTGTTACCTCTATTTTGGTGGTGGTTTGAGGTCTTGATCTTCTGGGAGTAATGAGAACCCCTTGTTTTATTGATTGTTACCCGGAAAGCAAGGGTTTGGATAGGGTTTTGACAAGAAATGGCCATATCTTGCATCTCCCCCATCTAGAAGTTCTCTACCTTGGTGGAATGAAATATTGGTTAGTGTATTGTAAGATTTTAATTGGTTTTTATAGGGAAGGCTTGGCCATGAGGAGCTTGAAGTGAACGTAGGTAGGCATCTCCATGTGACTACCTTGGACAAAATTAGCACAGTCACCCTAAAATCTCATAGCGGTGGATCCCAGGCATGCAACCTTGGAATTCATAGTTATTTATGATCCCCCACCTGATCATGGAGTTGGTTTTGTATTTGAGAGTCTTGAAATTGGTGTTGCTTTATAAATTAGGCCTATTTGCCCTAATTAGGTCTCGAGGCTTCTAGAGGGTTAAGACCCTTAGGTTGTATATCTTGGCAATACCTTTTGGGGATGAGTGTAACTCCATAAAGGGTATCTGGAATGGTAAATAGTTTTCTAGGTTATGTGCAATATTTTGGAGTTAAGAGCAAAATACCTGCTAAATAGGGATACTAGCCTAGGGGGTAGGTTTCCAAAGGAAGTATAGGGCATTGAAGCCAAAACCTAAAACAAATGTTTGGAATGGTTCCTAGGTATCATGAATTGACCAAATCCAAGGCCCCTAAGAGAAAGAGTCAGGGAGAGGTGCGTTGGAGATGTTGAAGCTATTTACTCATTTTGAGTAGGTGGTAGTCTAGAGGAGTGTGAGTAGTTCAAACCTTAAGGTGTGGAGTCCTTTTTTTTTGTAAGATCCTTGTTATCACTTGAAGGGGTCAAACTTAACCTTTTGGACCTATCCTTAGGTGTGAGAAGGGATCTGTATCAAGTGGTATCAGAGCTTAGGAGTGTCCTTTGGAATGAAGAAGAAGACAAGATGTGACAGGAAGAGGGATCCCAAGATCTCCCATCAAGAATGACCAATGTTGAGTTGGCTGTCCTAGTGAAGAAGTAGAAAGTAGAGAGAAGAGTAGTCAGGGCTAAGAATCAGGCCTTGAGAGATGAAATGGACTAGTTGAAGGGAAAAGTCTAGAGGAGAGAGAGAGACTCTTGAGGAGTTGAAGAAGGGGATGAAGAGGAGATCCCTAGGTAGGAAGAACCAGAGGTTCTTGCAGACCAAAGACCCCTGATGAGTGTCCTCAAGTCTATGGAAAGGAGAACAATGGATGTGAAGTTGGATCTACCAGTGTTTGCAGGCAAGATGGAACCTGATACAATGATGGAGTGGATAGACTCCCCAAACAATTTCTTTGAGAGTGAAGACATACCAGAGCACGAAAGGCTGAAAATGACCCAATCCAAAATGAAAGGGGCTGCACTAACTTGGTGGACTTTCATCCAAGATGAGAGGGTGAAAGAGGGGAAGAGAAGAGTTGCCACTTGGAAGAAGATGATGGATTTGGTGAAGGAAGCCTATGTTCCAGTGGATTATAATGTCCAATTGCACAAGAGGAGACAAAAATTGAAGCAGAAGGAGACGGATGTGAGTTCCTACATAGAGGAATTCATTAAGTTGTGTGTGAAGACCAAGGCAAAGGAGAGTGAGGATGAAAAAGTGGCAAGATATCTCAATGGACTGAGATTTGCCCTCCAAGAAGATTTGAATCCCCACACCCTGGAGACAGTCCAAAAATGTTTTCAGTTGGCACTTAAGGTGGAGGAGAAGCTAAAGAGAAGGCAAGAACAAAATAGAAAAGGCAAAGGGAGACACCAAAGAGGGCGAAGAGGCCCTTTCCAAGGTAGAAGAAATGGTTTTGGATACCAAGGTGAGTCTAGTCGAGAAGGCACCAGAGGAGAGAGCAGTTACAACCAAGGAGGAGGCTACAATCAAAGAGGGAACTTTAGGGGTAGAAGACCATCCTCTAGAGGAATATCCCAAGGTAGAGGACCTCATAGATGTTACAACTACAACCAAGAGGGTCACATGGCCAATAGGTGTCCAAAGAAGGCTACAAACTCCATGGGAGAAAGGCAGAGCAACTTGGTGCAGGAATCTGATTGCCAAAGTGTGGCAAGTGCAAACACCTATCAAAGTGTCAATGCTCCTGATAGCTATGGCTACCCTGAAAGAGGAGAGGCTTTGATGATGAGGAGAGAAGTGACCACCATGGAGGTACCTGATAAGGATCCCCCACAAAGAAAGTCTCTTTTCAAAACTACCTGCAAGGCAGGAGGAAAGGTATGCAAGGTCTTGATAGACTCCAGGTCTACTGAAAATTTTGTGTCACTTGAAATTTTAGAGAAGATTAAGTTGAGAAGATTTCCACATCCTTACCCCTACAAGGTCTCATGGCTCACCCAAGGTCAGCAAGCAATGGTAGAAGAACAAACTTGGGTAGAGTTTCAGATTGGATCATACAAGGATAGATTGCTATTTGATATAGCCAAGATGGATGCATGTCATCTCTTGTTTGGAAGACCACGACCGTTTGACTTGAAGGCTCATCATGATGGGGTTAGAAACACCTATTCAATCACCAAGGATGGTAAGGTGATAGAACTTTTACCTCTGATGGATAATGAGATGGAACCAAAGGGGAAGGATGCCAAAGTGTTGTTGGTAGAAGGAAAGGAGTTCATGAAGGAGATTGCAGAGAAGGATGCAGTTTGCTATGCCCTCATTCCCAAGTCCAAGGTGACAAAGAAGGAGCAACTTGTAGAGAGGAAAGAAGAAGGACACAGGCACATAGACCTTACAATCAAATAGTTACTTGACAAGTACAAAATGATCATCTCATATGGATTGCCAAGATCCCTGCCACCGGTGAGATACATAAGTCATTACATAGATCTGATCCCTGGATCTACCCTACCAAAAAAAGAAGCATACATGTTTACTCCAGACCAAATGGCAGAGATGGCAAGACAAATTGAGGAGTTTCTAGAATCAAGACTAATTGCTAAAAGTCTAAGCCCATGTGCAGTACATGTTTTCCTTGCACCCAAAAAAGAAGACACCTAAAGGCTATGCACAAACTCAAGGGCCATCAACAAGATAACTATTAGGTATAGGTTTCCAATCCCTAGGATAATGGATTTACTTTATTTCTTGGGGAGTGCAAAATATTTCACCAAAATGGATCTAAAAAGTGGATATCATCAGATTAGAATAAGGCTAGGGGATGAATGGAAAATAGATTTTAAAACCAATGAGGGGTTATATGAGTGTAAAGTCATGCCATTTGGGTTGTCCAATGCCTGTAGTACCTTTATGAGGTTGATGAATGACGTCTTGGTGGAGTTCATAGGCAAGTTTGTAATAGTATACCAAGATGATATCTTGATCTTTAGTCACACAAGGGAAGAGAACCTCAAACATGTAGATATGGTCCTCAAAAGGTTACATGAAGAGTAGCTAATGATAAATTTGGATGTGTTTATTCATGCAGGAGGAGGTCATTTACTTGGGCTTTGTAATCTCACAAGGTGAGTTGAAAATGGACCAGGAGAATGTAAGTGCTATTCTATCTTGGCCAACACCTGAAAAACATGAATGATGTCCAGAGTTTCCATGGCTTAGAAATTTTTTATAGGAAGTTTATAAGGGGATTTAGTCATGTTTATGCACCCATGCTTGACACCATAAAAGGAGGACAAAAGTGCAGGTTTAGTTGGACCAAGGAGGTAGATGACTCATTAGAGACTTTGAAAAAGAAAGTTGTAGAACAACCAATGCTTGCCCTACCATACTTCAACAAGATATTTCAAGTGGAATGTGATGCAAGCCACATGGCTATTGGGGCAATACTCAGTTAGGAGGGAAGGCCAATTGCCTTTTTAGTGAAAAACTAAATGATGCCAAGAGGAGATACTCATCTTATGATTGGGAGATGTATGCCTTGGTTTAGTCATTAAAGAAGTGGAGGCACTACTTATTACCAAAGGAGTTCATAGTTTTCACTGATAATCAGGCTCTAAGTTTCATAAATAGTCAAGAGAAGTTAAACCACAGGCACATGAAATGGTTAGAGACCCTACAAGCCCTCACCTTCAACCTCAAGCACAAAAAGGGGTTCAAGAACAAAGTTGCAGATGTCTTGAGTAGGAGGGTCTTAACCATCAACCAAATTAAGATGGAAGGTGTTGGAATTGACTCCTTGAAGAACATGTATGACGCTGATGAAGATTTTGGAGAGATGTACAAGGTATGCGAGTCTTTTGGTGAGAGGTATCATGTTGACTTTTCTAAGTTTGTGATACAAGATGGATTGCTATTCAAGGATGGACAATTATGCATTCCTAAGTGTTCAATGAGACTGGATATTATTAGGGAGAAGCATTGTGGAGAAACGACATGTCATTTTGGCCTTGACAAGACACTTGACCTTGTGAAAAGACACTACTACTGGCCTAAGTTGTAGGTAGATGTTAAGAAGTTTGTAGAAACATGTGTGATCTGTCAAAAAGACAAAGAGAAATCCACCAATGTAGGTTTGTAGCAACCTTTACCCATTCCTTCTAGGCCATGGGAAAGCATAAGCATGGATTTTGTGTTGGGTTTACTTAGGACAAGGAAGGGGTTTGATAGTGTTTTTATAGTGGTGGACAGATTTAGCAAAATGGCTCATTTATTTCCATGTAAAACCTCTTGTGATGCCTCATATGTTGCAAACTTGTTTTTCAAAGAGATAGTTAGGATACATGGGTTGCCTCTAAACATAGTTTCAGATAGGGATGTGAAGTTCATAGGACATTTTTGGAGGACCCTTTGGAAGAAGTAGGGAACCAACCTAGCTTTCTCATCAGCCTACCATCCCCAAACAGATGGACAAATTGAAGTTGTCAATAGGTCCTTGGGGAACCTATTAAGATGCTTGACAAGACAACATGGAGAAAAATAGGACAACATACTATCACAGGAAGAGTTCTCATACAATGACACCATAAATAGAAGCACTGGGAAATCTCCTTTCCAAATTATATATGGCATCCACCCAAGGGGTGTGTTAGAGTTGAGGGAGTTACCTAAAGAAGAGCCCATTAGTGCAGATGGTGAATCTTTTGCATCAACCATCAAGGAGCTACATGATCAAGTGAAGTCTCATCTCCAACAATATGCAGATAAGTACAAGGCTTATGCTAACAAGAAAATGAGGGATGTGCAGTTTGGTGTTGGGGACTTAGTATGGGTACATTTGAAGAAGGAGAGACTCCCAAAAGGAAAACACACAAAGCTCATGTAGAGGAAGATTGGACCATGTCAGATTGTGAAGAAATGTGGGCAAAATGCTTATGAAATCTAACTTCCTCCTGATCTTGGATTGTCACCCATTTTCAATGTATGTGATCTAACACCTTACAAGGGCAATGGTAATGAAGAGGAGGAAGCAATGCAGGTTGCAACAGAGGATGATATTCTAAAGCATGATCCACCAAAACTGAGCAAGGTTCTAGGCACTAAAGTCACAAAGAGAATAAGGAGAAAGGAGTACAAAGAGTATTTGGTGGCTTGGTAGGGAAAACCAGACTTTGAAGTAGTTTAGATGATAGAAAACCAAATCTCCAATCATGGTATAGACCTCCAAACTTTGATCTCAAGTGGGCTTGAGATCTCTTCTCCCGGGGAGTATGGTGTAGGGGAACCTCTTCAACAAGAAATTCATGGATTAGAGGATGAGGATTAGGTTATTAGGATCATTTTGAGTGTTTTTATTTGGGCATTTTCATGTTTTCAATAAGGACCCCACCATGTAAACCAATGTCCCAAATTAGGCATCTTGATAAGCCAATTTGGACAATTTGGTAAATAGGGATAGAATGATGTTTGTTTTGATTTTTTATATCATTTTAGGGTGTGTAGGTGGTTTTTGGTTGATCCAAGTTGAGTGGATCCCAAAATTGGTTTGATTAACTACTTTTGTCAAAAAATGCAACTTTTGCAAGCAAAAGTGCAACTTTTCAAATTTCAGTTGATATAAGCCTCTCAACGGTTCCAACCTCTTCAAAATTTAGTTGGAAAACATTTGGAGTAGGCCTATAAACCTTTTGGATAGGATTACCAAGGTTGGTGTGGTTGTTGATTGAAGTTTGAAGGCATAATAAGACTGAAAACTGAGTTTTTCCCCTGAAATTCTGAACTTGTTGTTCTTGTACGTCATTGTATGGATTGAATATGACAAATTTATTCATGAAGTAGTTAGAGGATTGAGTTACCTCTATTTTGGTAGTGGTTTGAGGTCTTGATCTTCTAGGAGTAGTGATAACCCCTTGTTTTATTGACTATTACCCGGAAAGCAAGGGTTTGGCTAGGGTTTTGACAAGAAATGGCCATATCTTGCATCTCCCCCATCTATAAGTTCTCTACCTTGGTGGAATGCAATATTGGTCAGTGTATTCTAATATTTTCATGGGATTTTGCAAGGAAGGCTTGGCCATGAGGAGATTGAAGTGAACCTTGGTAGGCATCTCCATGTGCCTACCTTGGACAAAATTAGGATAGTCACCCTAAAATCTCATAGCAGTGGATTCTAGGAATGAAACCCTTGAATTAGAGATTATTTTATGATCCCCCACCTACTCATGAATTTGGTTCTGTAGTTGAGAGCGTTGAAATTGGTGTTTCTTTGTAAATTAGGCCTCACTGCCCTAATTAGGTCTCTAGGCTTCTAAAGGAATCAGACCCTTAGGTTGCAGATCTTGCCAATCCCTTTTGGGGATGAGTGTAACTCCATAAAGGTATCTAGAATGGTAAATAGTTTGCCAGGTTATGTGCAATATTTTGGAGTTAAGGGTAAAATACCCGCTAAATAGGGCTACTAGCCTAGGGGGTAGGTTTTCCAAAGGAAATATAGGGCATTGAAGCCAAAACCTAAAACAAATGTTTGGAATGGTTCCCAGGTATCATGAATTGAAAAAATCCAAGGCCCCTAAGAGAAAGAGTTAGGGAGAGGTGTGTTGGAGATGTTGAAGCCATTTACTCATTTTGAGTAGGTGCTAGTTTAGAGGAGTGTGAGTAGTTCAAACCTTAATGTATGGAGTCCTTTTTTTGTAGGATCCTTGTTATCACTTGAAAGGGTCAAACTAAACCTTTTGGAACATTCCTTAGGTGTGAGAAGGGATCTGCATCACTCTCTTTCTTAGCTAAGGCCCTAAATGCCTTGAACTTACCAAAAGCTTTGTTCTTATCCTTCAAGAATGTGACCCACATCATCCTTGAGCAATCAGTAGTGGGAATCATGAAATATCTGTCATCTTGAATGATTTTAGTTCTTATTGGTCCACAAAGATCTATATGAATCAAATCTAACAAGTGCTCTGCTGAAAAGGATTTTCTTTTGAAAGTTGAAGAAGTCATCTTTCCTCACTGACATTCTTTGCAAAGAGCATTAACTAGTTTTTCTAACTGAGGCAAACCTCTCACTATCTTGAACTTACTTACCTTAACAATGTTATCAAAGTTTATATGAAAAAATCTCCTCTGCCAAAGCTAGCTATCATCTATTTTTGCAATAAAATAGTTCCTAACTTTAGAATTAAGATGAAACAGGTTACCTTTAGTTTGTTTCTCGGTTGCAATCAATTCACCTTTGTTGTCAAAGATTTTGCACATACCATTTTTAAACTCCAGTGGGTATCCTTTGTCATTGAGTTGTGCCACACTCAAAATATTGTGCTTTAGTCCTTCAACCTACTGGACATCATATTCACTACTATTCCAATTAAGAGAAATATCTCCTTTACCTTTAACCATGCAGGGTGAGTCATTGCCAATTCTAATAACACCGCCATCAAATTCCTTCAAGGAAATAAATTTGCTCCAATCACCTGTCATATGATGTGAATAACCACTCTCAATGATCCAATCATTAGAGTTATCCATCCTGGATACTAATGCCTTCTAGTCTGATATCTCTTCCTTAATAGCTACAAACACAATATCTTCACTAGCATCACCATCAGATTCTTCATCAGTGATACCACTATCAATAGCAATAAGACAATCTCTCTTGCCTTTACCTTTATACCTCTTGAATTTATCTCTCTTGTGTTCATTTTCACCATTAGGACAGTTAGCAGTAGTGTGACCAATCTTGTTGCATGCAAAACATTTTAAAGGTAATTTACCTCTATATTTACTAGTGCCTCTAGGAAACCACTTTGCCTACAATGATTCAATCTCCACTAAACTGTCTTCATCATCAACATCTCTTCTAGATCTAGATTCATAACCATGAATAGTATCTCTACTTTTTCTTATATATGGGTTAGAAATAGAAGCTCTAAATGCAAACTCAAATTTCTATAGATTATCATCATAACCGTTTAATTCAAAAGTAGTAAGCTTGCTAATGATGGAGTCAAGAGTTACCTTAGTTTTGTCAATAGACTTTAGTTCCTGAATAGTTGCAAATCGAATAGCATAGACCGATAGAAGGGTTCTCAGTACCTTACTCATCACTGTGGCATCTTCCACTTTCCCTCCCACACTCTTAATTTCACTGACTATCTCTTTTATCCTTTGACCATACTGCTAGATATTCTCACCTTCAGCATCAGACAAGGAACTGATAATAGCCTCCAATGCTTGATGATTTTATTATTGTTCTTTCTTCTAATCATCAGTTAGAATCCCAGTAGGTGCAATATACTTAGTATCTACATGATCCCAATATTGACTTCCCAAACTATTGATGTAAATTTTCATTTTTTCGCTCCATATCCTATAGTTTTCTCTGTTGAACTTTGGACCTTCCTTCTTCATCATGATCTAGCAGATCTTTTCCTCAAGCTGTTAGGCTTAGATCTTAGAGGATCTGAGATGCTCTGATACCAACTGATGGTATGATGAAAGAATAAGTATCCGTTAGATTACTGAGAGGGGGGGGGTGACTCAGTAAACAAAAAAACTAATACAAACTTTCCCAATCTCAATATCAATCACACAAACTAAACTTATCAAATGAAATACCATTGTCAAGATCAATGCTCATAAGAAAACCCTGTTGACTATTACAACAACTTAATAGTAACCAACATTAAATGTGTAAACATCCACATACTTTATTATATGTCAACATACTCCATTTCTCAATGCTTTTGGTTATCATGCCTTATCATAATAGTTAAGTAGTTAATCAAATTAACCATAAGATCATAACCACAAAAACATTCACCACATGACACAAGTATTTTTGACATGGAAACCAAAATAGGTAAAAACCACAGTGAGATGGGACTGACAAGATAATATCTGAACTCTTCTGAAGTTCACCTTGTTAGGAGCCAAGCCTGTTAAATCTTTTAAAAAAGTCTTGTTAAGAACTGATCCTGTTAGGAATCACTCGGTTAAGGGATTGACTACAAATGCCTTGTTAGAAGCAAATACCCTATAAGGAGTAACCTCAGTAGAGGATTTGAAAATCCAATCTAATGGACTACAATGTTAGAGGATTTAACAAGTAACCAAGCTTGTTAGAGCTTAGCCTGTTAGGGGATTTCAATTCTACTGTAATTGTTAGAAAGAAATAGGAGTTTGCTTGATATGTCTGAATAACACTACACTTGCTTGATCAGATCCTTTTAAGCTCCTATCTGCCTTTACTCAAACTGTAGACTCATTATCTAGTTTGGCAACCGCACACTCAACTGATTTCAACCAACTCTTTCCAACTGTAAACAAAGTAACTTCATCAACCTTAAATACAAATCAATTAGGTTGGTAACACAATAAAAACCTAATTCTCTCATCAAGATTACAAACAAGTCGGTTCAAGTATGACCGTTGGATTACATAGCAATCTATATACATGAATCAAGAAAAATTCAACCGCTCCTTGATTACCGCTTCATCGAGCTCCGTAATTCATCACGCGCTTTGAATTAGATGCAATACACTTTGCTCATTCCCTAGACAAATAAACACACCAAAACATTTTGAATTTGTCTTCATACAATGACCATACGTGACACCATCATTACCTCTGAACATCAGATCATAAACTGTTAGAATTCCCAAAGATACTAAGGGGGGATGAATTAGTATCTGATCGTTATAATAATTTTCTTAACTTATAACATTAAAAGCATATCAAAACTATGTACCGGTAAACCAAAAATAATGCAGTAAATAATAATAGAAACCACAACATAAGAGACACACCATAACACAATATTTTAACGAGGAAACCCGGTGTGGGAAAAACCTCGGTGGGATTTGTGACCCACAATATTCACTTACTTGCAAATAAGAGAATATTACTACTTACAATATGGGCCTGCACATACAGGAAGGCCAAGTGCCTAGAGCTCACTGCTCAAATACAAAGAAGTCACACTGACTTACAAAATGGATTATACTAATCCAATGTCTTGTACTGCTTCAGATCAACATCTAGTATGCTAGATTCAGTACCAGTTTAAGCTCTACTACATACATAAACCCTTATCCAATATCTGCCTTACAATTCACATATTAGGTTTGCATTGATCCTTCCATCTCTCTATCGGTATATCACCTAAATGATCTACAATGATCTCATACATATATGAGTCATATTACAATCCTCCAAGTTGGCTTACAAAAGATTTTACAATTAAATACAAAATACATTTAAACAAAATTCATGTCGGCTAGGGTGCCGGTAATCTTTCTTTTGGTGCCGGTGATCTGTATGCCGGTGTTGAGTCTGTGGGTGTCGGTACCTACTGATATCACATGATTGTAAGGTTTCCATCAATGACAATACCTTCAATCACCTACAATTTCTCATTGGAGTGTGCATTTTCCAACAATCTCCCCCTTTGGCATTGATGGCAACACTCATAAGAAAAATAAAAAAGTGTCCAAAAATGTTGTCCAAAAAGAATCTGCCAAAACATCTTACCAAAACTGTGTTTTCAAAAATCAATGCTCCCCCTGAGATGATGATGTCATGTTCTGATAATTTTTCTCATTTCACTACTCCCCCTTTGACATCAATGACAAAGGTTGTCATTCTTTGTTAGTGGAGTGTGTTTCCTACCTAGATCCTTGTATCCCGTGGGTTACAATCTGAAAGAGTTCTGCTAATACCAAATTTAGACTCTCAGTGAACTTTTCACTGTCTTTCAGTGTAGCCTCCATCCTTTGAATAGTACCAGTGAGGTAATGCATTTTTTCCTCTAGTCTCTTCAGTCCTTGAACAATTGCCTCAGAGATCTCTTTACTCAAAGAGACGAGGTACTCCAATTTGGGGCTGAGTTTGCATTTAAGGTCTTTTGCCTTCCCTTTTATTTTGTTTTTCTCGTTTTCAAATTTCTCAAGTTTTTCTTCAAGACTGTGTATCTTGTGCTCTATAACTGATAATGGTTCAGATGAATCGATGAGGTTATCAGCTATATTGTCAATCTCCTTTTGTACCTTACTTATTTCCTTGTCTATATTTGTTGTAAGAACATTTGTCTTGCATGTATCTCTATAGAGTTTCTTAAACTCCATTAATGTTTTGTTTAGTGTCGATAAAAGGGTACCAATGTGTCCCATGCACTTCTTTATTGTTTCATCAAATAATTTCTCTTTCTCTTTATTCATTTTCTCCTTAAATATGTCCTCATTTATTTGATCAACTATCAAAATGTTGTCGGTGATGTATTTAGACAATGTGTCTAGTTGACCTAAAGAATCTTTATTATCCACAATGCACTTGGGTGCTATCAATTTAAGAATGGGGATTGTATCATCAATAGCCTTATAGGCTTGTGCATTACACTCTATGATTTTCTTATTATATTGAGTCCAATAAGACCTCTATTACATTTGTAGGTCAAAATTCTGCTATAGAAGTACCAGATGTTTGTCCATCTATTTTTACAATTTCCATGTTGTCGGTTGTAGTAATATCCTCGCTTTCCTCTTTCTTAGGAGGATTTGTTTGGGTATGCATTTCTATTAGCAAAGGTTTTGGTTTTTCAGTTTTTGTCGGTGCCACTATTTCAGTTTGAACTTGTACATCAACCTGTTTCTATTCCAGTGCCTCAGATGGTTTCTCTGAGCTCTCAACTATCAGTTTCTCAGATGTAGTCTCTGAATGTACTTCAATTTTCTGTGTATTTGCCTCTGCACTTTTCATTTCCTGTTCCTCTGATTGTTTCTCACTAGATTCCTCTACCAATTTCTCTGTCTTTGTGCTAACATTAATTTTTACATCTGCAGTCGGTGGCTCAGTAGCCACATCCTTCTTCTTATCCTCAGTGGTTTCTTTATCTACCACAATATTCACCTCTTGTGTATCAATATTCATGGTATACAAAACTTCTAACTCAGGATCTATATCCTCTAGAGGAGTCTCCATACTCTCAGTAGTGGGTTGAGTGTTAACTAATTGTACCGATGTAGTATCAGAAAGAGGTGGGGGTAAGTTGTCAGTTATCTTAAGGTTTGGAGGTCCACCTACCTTACCTTTCCCCTTATCCCTATCTTTTTGATATACTCTGATAGTCTTGGGTCTTGTGAGTTCTTCCTGTTCCTCTTTTGCAACAAAGAATGTGTCCCATTGATCCGCAGTCTGTTCTAAAATTTCATTCATTCTCCCTGCCATCATTGCTACATGTCGGTGACTGGTTGAGAATACAGTTCGGTTGGCCTCACTGATTAATTGATCAATCTCTTTAGGCGAGTTCACTGGGTGAACTGCAAGTAATTTCTTAATTTTTATTTTCTTATCCAGCTCAATAATAGCTACCCTTCTAGCTTCAAGTCTTTTGTAAAGATTAGTGGGTATTTCATCAACAATTTCCATCAAAAATTTCTTGTAAATATCCAAGTGTAAAATTACACTATTTTCTATGCTCTCTCTGTCATCAGCGGAAAGTTTATTGTATAGTTTGCTAATGTTCTTCAACTTTCCATCCTCTATTATTTCACTAAGGAGCTTATCTAGTGGAGCATCGTCTTGTTTTACCTTTTTCTTCCTCAGAGTCAACTTCCTTGCTAGAGGGCTTACTGCCTGTTGCTTTTGTCTGGTTCTCCTAGGTGTGGGTGAGGGTGCCGGTGAGGGTTTTCTTTTCCTTTCCACCCTTTTGAATACCGTTGGTATATCACTCTTAGAAGAAGTTCCAACCGGTGAAAGATGAGCTTCCGGTTGAAGTCCTTCCAGCTCACTTTCCTTGATACTAGTTTGTTTCAAAACATCTTCCTTAATAGCCTTTGTCTGTTGGGTTCCCTTCTTCACAGTTTGTTCAACTTTCTTAACCCTTTTCCTTGACTGAATTCCACTTTCAATTGTTTTTGCATTTCCAATGACTTTCTCAGAGGGTTCCTTTGGTGCTTCAAGGAGGGCTTTTGCATAAGTTTCTATGATGTTATCATCTATTTCATAGCCCATTTCAGTTACCCAGATAGTCCTAGGGACAACTGCCTCCATCCAGATTTCATCTTTCTTAATTACAAAACATATTTATCCACAATTTCCTGTGACAGTCTTGTTCTAGTCTTCATTCGATCTTTTAGTGCCTGAAAATGTTCATTTATGTTTTTCTCCCTGTTATCTCCCATGTTGTTTAGTGTATCCAAAAGTTGCTTTCCTACCGGTATGTCAAAACCAAAATCTCTCCTACCAATAACAGTTACTTGCTTAGTAATATACAACATTAACATATAAGTAAATTTCCAAATCTAAAGGTTCCTTTCTTATCTCCCTTTATCTTCTTTAGATTGTCTATTAATTCATCTTTGAGCTGTTCACACACATCTATTCTAGCATTGTTGCTAACCATATCATATGCGCTTTTAATACATAGGCTAGATACTGAGTTTAACCTATTTGCATGTGTGGCCTTCTAGCCTAAAATCATACTGACAAATCTAACATTGATATCCTTCTCATCATTTACCCTTAGAGACTTTTTGTCAAATGTTGCGCCAGCTAGGTCCATTACTGTGTCATTAGAGACGTTTTTAGTTCTGTCAAGCTTGCTACCGGTGGAAGGTAACCCTATTACTGCCTTTACTGCTTCTTTGGTGATCTTATGAATTGAATCCAACCAAAATAATTCCCCATGAACTCTGCTTAGCACAATCCTTATAATATCCTTGGGAAAATCCAGGACACTAAGGATTTTAGTAAAACCTAGGGTTTCCACTATCTTATGTTCCAGTTTGATATTTCCAGATTCATCACAAATCATAGTCCTATACATTTTCTTGATTTCATCATCTCCTAATTCCTCTATATGACAATGTATGTATATCCTAGGGTCTTCAGCATATACTACTCCCTTAGGAATATGAGAAAATGCACCTAGGGTATCATCTTTCTTTGCTATTTTGGGAACAAGTTTGAATACAGGCCTGGGGCGCTTGATTACTTCAATCATGGTACAGTTTGCAATAAATTCAGGAGTGGATGAGCAAGCCATAGTTATGAATACCTCAATCTGCCTTTAGGATGAGTGCTTGGATGAACTGCTTCACTTCTTCATTAAGGATGCCTTCGCTTGGGAATTTTTGCGCTCTCAAAGATTTGAATGCTCGGTGAATGAAAAAGGAGCCAAAACACTTGCTTTATAATGTTATCTTCTCCAACTACCACATTTAATGCTTGTCGGTTAAGTCACAACTTAACTCATCTGCCAATAAAGAAGTAATTTCAACTTCTCACCATCAACTGAGGGTATGTTAGCATGTTTTTTCAGTTTGTTGCTAAACCCCCAAAGGGTTTTCTTTCAGTTAGATGAAGAGTCTCCTACTGGTGGAGTGTTAATTTGTTCTACCAATGGAGGAGTATTCCCATCAACTTTCTGATCCATTGTTTTGAGAATTCTTGCTTTACCTCTTCAACTTTCTCTTTACCTTTCAAGCTAGGACCTTTGTTATTTGTCGGTGGTGTCTTGCTTCTACAAAATTTTGCAATATGTCCAATTTTGTTACAAGCATAACAAGTCACATTGTTTTTTTGAATAGCTTTCCCATATCCTATGTTGGTATGTGTTCTAGATTGATTAGATAAGTGTCCAAATCTTCCACAAACATAACATCTTACATTCATTCTGCAGTTTTCTGAATTATGACCAATTTTGTTGCATTTAGAACATTGACTGGTGGATGTATTAGTGTTTTAATAATTTCTAGATCTACACTGATTTTCTCTATGACCATACTTGTTATAGTTAAAGCATTTCCCATTGAATTTGTAAGCATTAGGTTGTCTTACCAGTTTACTATGATCATGGTTGTTTGTAGTACCGGAGCTTTCACCAACTTCAAATCCAAGGCCATTTGTATCACCATTAGGTTTCTGATTCTTCAGCATGTCAACAAGTTCTTCTGAACTTTTCTTGAATTTATCCTTGTGTTGATTTGCAACAATCAGTTCATTCTCCAACATTTCTTTTTGTCTCATGTGTTCAGTTCTGTCATTTTGTGTATGCATCAAATCTGTCTTCAACATATCATTTTCATGACTGAGTCTTGTGTTTTCATTTCCAACATCATTTAGTCTTCTAGCCAAATCTAGCTTCCTCAAGGGCCAATAAAACATCATTTCCCACAAAATCCCATCATTTCTGAAAAAATAAAGGAGTAAAGCCATCCGGTCTTGGAGCCTTATCAGGGTTCATTGCAAAAACAACATTCTTAACTTAATCCAAAGAAAAAAGAGACATCAATATTTTATTATCTTCTAAAGATACCAAAGAAGGAATATTAGAAGAAATATTATCATGAAGATCTCCATGCTCCGAAGACAATAGTGACTTAAAAAACCTAACTGCCTTTGAAGCAACATCCTCCTATTCTGTTAAAAGTCTGCCATTTGGACACTCAATGCAAGATATCCTATTTATACTTCTCTTAATTTTTGTTGAAGAGTGAATTTTTTTTTGTATTTCTATCACCATCTGAAAGCCAGATCTCCCTCGATTTCTATCTCCAATAGATTTCTTCTTTGGACAAAACTTCTTCAAGCTCTACTTTTAGCAATTTTAGTTCATCAAAAACTAGAGGCGCCATACCATGTTGAATCACATGTGAATTAAGACATTCAATCATATCTTGAATCCTCTATTTTTCCTAAAAGATGTTCTTAAAATGCAATATATTCCATTCTCTAATATTAAATTTAAAAAATAACAACTTCTTAGCAATCTGAAACATTCGGGATCCAGAGCAATAAGGAGCAGAACTCCACCATTTTTTGAGCAAAGGCAAAAAGGAAGAATCTCTAAACCACATAGGTTCAAATTTAAAAGGTGACTTAAAAGGAGCTTTATCTTCCAGAATTGATAGGGAAATTGGAAAATGATCTGACCCCGAAATTGAAAGAATAGAGGAAAAAATTCAAACTCTGAATCAATCCAAACATCTGATAACAAAAACCGATCTAACCTTTCCACAATCTAAGAAAAATCTCTTCGCATATTTGTCCATGTGAAAATCCCATTTTGAAACTGACAATCAAAAATATCCATGTTCTTAATGAACATCCCAAAGTCTTCCATAATTTTTTTATTAGGAAGAATACCTCCTTTCTTTTCTCCCAAGTCAGTGATAGCATTAAAATCCCCCCCAAATATTATAAAGGGACCATGCCTTAAAAGGGAGGAAATCCTCTTAAGTTATCCCCATAATTTAGTCTTCCTTTGAATACCAGAAGGAGCATAAATATTAAAAAGCCAAAACTTAACCTTCAAAAGCTTGATTTTAACTAAGGCCAACATCCAGTTTACAGCAGAAACAACTAGCTCAACCTCAATGTTATAGTTATTCCAAAGCAATGCCAAACCCCCTGACACACCACAAGCTAGAGAGGAGAAGAATTCCCACTTTCTCCAAGAAGAAAAAACCAAATTAGCAGACTCCTTTGACAATTTTGTCTCTTTCAACATGGAAATATCACACTTAACTAAGCGCCTCTTGTTAGGGGAATTTAAGACCCTAACATTCCAAGATATAATTCTCATTTCTCTCGAGGGGAGACCAAGGCTCCCCTCTTTCCTTTAGATAGAGAAGACTTTCCTTCTCCAAAACTACTTTGAAGATTATGCTTCACAGCCCCCAACCTAGTCATGGGAGGACTGATAATAGACCTCTTACTCCTCTTACCCTTAGGAGTACCACTTCCTTTCATAGCGTCACCAAGAGAAACCAAATGCTTCCCTTTCCCAACACCAGGAGAAAGAGACAAAGTTTTCTAAATCCCAGCATCAATTTCCAATTGAGTCTTTTGATTCTTTGGAGGCCTACCCCTACCAGGAGAAACCACAGATGAAGCCCTAATTAGAGTAGTTTGAACAATTGGTAAACTCTTACTTGACTTAGGAGAAGTCATGGCTAAATTATCTATGATGCCCACTTTTGATGAGGCCAAAACCTCAAAAGGGTTAGCAGATGTAAAAATAGGAAGGGGTGATTTAATTCCCCCCAAGTCACTCTCAATGGAATAGATAACCCTATTCATAATGTCCTCATCCATTTGATGCTCATGATCTTTAAAAAGATCATTTACTTGGTGAACCAGATTTTCATCTGGCACAATAATAGGAATGTCCCCCAACTGAATATTATTTCCTAAGGTGGTGTTATTATCCACATCCACATCAACATGCTGCAAAGAACTAGACACCAATTCTTTGACTTGTTGAACAAGGATAGCATCA
Organism: Cryptomeria japonica; assembly: GCF_030272615.1. Classification (NCBI taxonomy): domain Eukaryota; kingdom Viridiplantae; phylum Streptophyta; class Pinopsida; order Cupressales; family Cupressaceae; genus Cryptomeria; species Cryptomeria japonica. The sequence continues at coordinate 55,605,147 of NC_081409.1, forward strand.
TCAAGAAACCCTAGAGAAGAAACCCCAACATTAGACTCCGAAACAACCCCATCATTCTTCACAAAAATCTGACCAATCCCCTGACAACCTTTTAAGTATTCTTTTGACTTCACAAGATAGACAGGATTCCCACCACCATCATTTAGTGACTTATCCAAGGAATTCAAGGTAGTGAGATTTGGAAGCAGATCATCTATATTATTGTCCCCCAAAACCACAATATTCTGGTGAGCTATTATCTTATCCTTACTTGTAAATAACCCTACAAACTCTGGATCATGAGACACAAGATAAGCCTCTCACTTCCCAACATCCCTCATAGCTTGGTTAACCTCAAAAGTAGTGGGAGCTTTCCTAGTGGAACCATTAACTAATAGTTTATCCAGAAGTGGATTATCATTACTACCCAAGCAATGTTCTGCCTTATCTAGAACGGAGGATTTCAAAAAATCCATAAGCAAAGGAGCATCCAATTGCAAGGAAGTTTTAGCAAATTCTTTCTCCAATTTATTAATTGGTTGTTTCTAGAAACCCTCATGAGATTTAATGATACAGGTTCAAGGGAAAACATTATGAGGGTTAGTCAAGACACAAATTTTTACCAGAACCTCCCCCTCCACAAAATCAAATATTGATGATAAGAAAGAACCACAAGTATTACCAATTTGTTCCAAAACCTTTGGGTCCATAAATTCAAATGGTAATTTGGGAAAGCCAAACTAGAAAGGAACTAATTTAAAGCTTGACCAAGTAGGGACATAAAATGGTTTCCAAGTCGAAACAAACACTAAATTTTTACCAAACCAGTAATGTGAAGATTTTAAAACTTCATCCCTAACAGAAGAAGAGTTGAAAACAATAATAAATGCATTTGCAGAGAGTAATTGAACGCATATCAGACCAGTTTTTCTACAATTTATGATGAAATTTAGATTAATTAGTTGCATCCCCCCATATTTCCCCAAAAATAGCATGTGTATGCAAACAACGAGCTTTCAAATCCACAAAAGAATCAAGTAAATCAATGCATGGAAAAGGAGCCCATACCTGCGAAGACCCACCTCCTAAATCAGAGTTGGTTTGATTTTCACTTACCTTATCATCTTTTCCTGATGTCGAAGATTCCCTTACCTTATCCCCCCTTTGATGTGATGAAGATAACTCAAGCGGGTTACTATTAGACTGTTTGTCCATCATCTTTTCACCAACGTTCAGCCGAGAAACCCTAATTGCCTCATTTATAGATGAAAACTTCACAACTTTTGCATAGGATGACTTTCCTCCCAGCTCTATAGATAGTTGATGCCCTTCACCAGATCTATCCATACTTAGCCAATTTCGCCTGCTTGGACCTCAGAAAAAACCCCAAAAATACTTGGAGACCAGTCTGAAATTTTGTAAGTCTGCCCTCAACCAATTCTGCGCTGCCATATCTACCCATTTTCCCTTTATGAAGACCAGCTATGGGACATGTGGCGGATCATCCCAGCCCACATCAGCCCACGCGCCAATAACCCTAGTTTCGCCCATACCGAGTGAGAAATTGGAGAGCGCTTTTAATTATTACATGATCTCCTATCTCGATCAAATCCAGGCTGTAACTCTCTATTTACGATGCCATTTACTCATGCCTGCAATTCCCAATTTCTATGCCCTCCATATCACGCAATTGTACCCTCGCAATCTTGGCAGATCGATTGTGAAAAAAAGCTTCTGCAATGATAATCGCAATTCGCGGTTCCATTTTATGTTGGAATTCAGTTCGAAAGCCTAGTCAAGATCTTCTCGGATCCATGATTACCGTTGTATATTATAAGCTGTAGATATTAATTGATAATGCTGGAAAAATCTTCTGGCGAGCTGAAAAGTATGAAAGATCTGATATTAATTTATATTGTCGATGAGTTTTTGTCTTACTTTTCATACTGCCTAGTATGAGATTTCATTTTGGCTTCTATTGATGTCATTAGTAAACAAACCCTTCTTTCTTAGCATTCACAAACTATTAATGACAATTTATTAATTAATTTCACTTTTTTTCCTAATTTCCTAATTTCTAATTCTTTTTTTTCCACCCATTTTCCTAATTTTCCAATTCTAATTTCCAACTAATTTTTTCCTCTCTAGTTGTCCCTATTTTTGTGTTTCACTTGTGATAGAGTGGAGGCATGAATTTCTCATGCGTCATATTGCTTGACATAGCAACATGTCATAGCACTTAACTTGGCATTTAGTCCTTGCACTTTGCATTGGAAATGTGTCATGATTTATGACATAGAATGTGTCATAGGCTTCTTTCAATCCTTTTTCCCAATTTTTGAATCAAATTGCCTCTTTAACTCTTTTCATGCTAATTTGTCCATCTCTCCAATTTTCCTATAAATTGAGTGTATTTCTTCAATATTTCAATAAACCACATTTTTTAGTATCCTTATGCTATCAAATTCACTTGCAAATCTTGCTTTCACTTGCAATTGTGCTTTGTAGGTGAGATCAACAACATATTTGAAGGATAAAGAGAAACAATGGAGATCAATTGAAGGAGATTTGGTTTTGTTTGCATTTCTTGCTAACATCTTATTTTCAATTCTTTCATTGAATATGATAGGAGTTAATTTCATTTTCAATTAGGTTTTTGGTTGCCTAATGTTAATGCTTTTGATTCTCATTTCTCATTTTCCTAGTCACAAGAGGAAACAAAATATTAAGGAAATCATAAACTATAGGGTACTCATAAATTATGATTAGTTGATGGAAAAAAATTAACCCGCTATTAAGTTTCTTGAAGATTAGCATTCATGTTTTGTAGAAAATCAGTAGAACTTTCCTCTAGATGTAACACTAACTTTCTTTGATTCAAAAGATGTTGATTTAAGATATTATGAAATTGGTAGAAGTAAGAAGGAAATAATGTTAAAGTAATTAGGATAAGCACTTAATTAATTATCTAATTAATTTTTTTATTATTTTATTACACTTAAGTTAAATTTAGGAGTGCTTATATGTTGGCAATTGACACTCATCCGGATTAATGATGTTGTCACCTATGAAAACACACATCAGTTTTTGGTTGGATACTTAACTGGTACTCACCGGTATTCATGGTTCAATAACCGACATTCAGGGTAACCAACAAACTAGGAACTGGTACACAAAGGCTGACACGGGAGATTGATCCAGCAAGCATAACGTGGAGGCAGGAACTGTCACATAAATTAATGTTTATATTTTGTATAGGCTGACATGCAATCACTTTATAAATATGATTGTAAGCCAACAAAAGGCATTTATGTTTATGTTTGTAAAGGGTATATAGTCAGTCCGGTTGGGTCATTTTTGAGATATAGATGGATAAAAAATGCAAGTGATCTTGATTGACAGATTGCAAATGTAATAATCTGTAGTTGGTCTTGGTTGGTGGTTAAGGAGATTGAGTAGCAAAAAAGGTTACCGATAAAGAAGGGAACATTGCTTAAACTGGAACTCATCCAGCATAGAAGATGTATTTTTTAGAGTTTAGAATTTTGTTTGTAACTCCATATTTGGTGTTTGTAGTCAGTGAGGCTCCTTTTGTGATGAGCAGTGTTCTCTAGGCTATTGGCCTTCCTGAATGTGCAAGCCCCTCATGTAATATTTATTCATTTGGCCAGTGGATAGATATTGTGGGTCACTAATCCCACCATGGTTTTTCCTCTTTGAGGTTTTCCACGTATAAATCTCTGTGTTATGGTGTTTATTCTTGTGGTTGAATTGCTATTACTTGCTGCTACTTTCTTTTATGTATACCGGTTAATAAGTGGATCTATTAATAAGGCTAAAAATACTATAATCGACAGAACACTGATTCACCCCCCCTCTTAGTGTTCTTGGATTCCAACAATTGGTATCAGATCTTGGTGCCTTGGATGAAGTTTAACAACTTGAGGAAGATCCTAAATCCAAAATCCATGGAGATGAGTATGGAGAAACAACTTGAAGTAGCACTTGAAGACCATGATGCTGAAAGGATGAAGAACTTGAAGTTGCAAGATGAGTTGAACTCTGCAAAGAAATTCATTCTTATCCTATAGGAGAGGTTGTCATTTATTCAAGCTAGAAGGAAAGAGCTTTTATAAAACTAGGATGATGAAGAGAAGAATGCCCTTAAGGAATAATGTCAAAAGTTGAGTCAAGAGAATGGTGTCATGAAGAATGAAATGCAAGCCCTAACTATGAGGATGTCCAAGGAGATTGAAGACCAGAAGAAGAATGAAGAAAATCTCGACATAACTCTAAAAGATAGATCTGAGGAATGCATTAGGTTGGCACATGAGAATGATATGTTAAGAACTAAATTTGTGTAATCCCAGAATAATGAGTAGGAGTTGGAAAGATTGATAATAGTCCTAAGAGGAGATCTGGATACTACAGATGAATACAAATACAAGTTTAAGGCCAATTCTAAAAAGATTGATGAGCTATTGAAGGATCAAAGGTGCAAGGGAGACACTAGGGGTCTTGGATTTGAGCATGGAGAAAGCTCCAGTATTGCAAATGAAGATGAAGCAACCAGAAAAAAGTACAATTAGGAAAATCCACCTATCAACCAGAATTATAAAATACTAGTAAGGCAACCCAATGCACATAAATTCAATGGTAGATGTTTTGTTTGCAATAAATTTGGTCATAGGGCAAGTCAATGTAGAAATAGAGCAAATCAGGATAATAATGCAGTTCTTAGTCAGTGTTCCAATTATAAAAAGTATGGTCATATGACAAAAGATTGTAGAATGAATGTGAAATGTCATGCATGTGGAAAGTTTGGATATATGGCTAATCAATGTAGATCAAGGAATAATCAAGGATACAACAAGGCAATACAAAAGAACAATGTAACATGCTATGCATGCAACAAAATAGGACACATTGCTAAAAATTGCAGAAGCAAGAAAAATCCTGTAGGAAATGATGAAAAGGGAAAGAAAAAGGTTGATGATATCTGGAAGGAGCATGCGAGGAAATGGGTTAGGAAATTTGAATATCAATCGACAAAGACAAACAACCCAGTTACTCAACTAGCAAAGCAGAACATCCCTGCACTGACATGAAACACATACAATAACTAAGGCATTAGCCTTAGGGGAGGCAAATTATTGACAGATCTTGCACTGCCCCCGGTAGTGGTATGAAAACATGTTTCAGAGTTTGGAGAAGTGAATTTGAAGGTTTTTCGGCACTAAGGGAATGGATTTTGGATCTGGTATGATATGTCAACATGCATTAATATCAATAAAAATTAGAGTTCCACATAATATAAGGGAAAATTGCTTCATTTTTTATCACACTGCATTCAGAGAAAACCAAAGTGAGTCTAAGGTGATTAAAGGAATTCTTCGAGTGATTTTCAGTGATCTCAAAGAAAATTTCTCTAGGGTTATCACTGGCGAAGGTTACAAGGTATTTTATCTTATTCAAGCTATCTTTATGCAAACATAATGGCATCACTATTTGCTCCTGCTCTGGCAGATGTAGCTACTCCTGTTGTGGTGCACATTAAGGATCATCCACTTCTGGAATTCAAGAAATGCCCTCAGATTGCAAAGGTCAATGACACAATCGATGCACTTTCTAGGGTTCTAGATGGAGTTATTTATGTGGAGGATGTAAGAGATTATCTTCATTGCGCATTGGAGGATCTGGGTTCAGTGGAGATCAAGACAATGTACATGACTACCCTACTGAACAAGGATGGGTTGATAAAACTGAAATTTCAAATCTTGGAGAATGAGGGTTTCACCAATATTTTGGAGATGCTCGAATTCAAGGATGAGATGATCCAATATATGCTGAGATAATTCTATGGAGAATTCATACGGCTAGACTGGCCCCATAAAATCACCAAGGAGGATATTTGTGTGATCACTAGTTTGCCGCAGGCAGGTCAAACTCTAGGAATGAAGAAGATTTCCAATAATGAGGTGAACAAGTTAATCGGTGCCACCTTTGATAACTGGTCAATGCAAATTAGCACTATCAAGGACAAAAATATTCAATTTTCTAGTATGATCATTGGTTACAAGGTAACCCAATCCAACTAGTTAAACTCTGTTGCTATTTCTTGTATCTATTGTACATACAAAATGGTCAAGGAGAGTGATAAATATGATCTTTGTCAGTGGATGCGTGATGACTTGATTATGAATTTGGGAAAGATTAAGGGAGAAAAGAAAGGTATGTTTTGGTATGGAAATCTTATTATATGTTTAATACTTTTCTTTTTGAATGAGTTACTGAGATTTGGTAAGAGACAATGGGTCTTTGACATACCAGTAGGCAAGAAAATTAAGTATGCCTTAAGGAATTTGGGTTAGAATAGAGACAACATTATGTGGGTTGCTTCAAATCATTTCAAAAGACAATGAAGTAGAGAGTTAGAATCCCTAAACATATTGTTGATAAATACTCTACTGAGATCTATTTTATGGTGAAAAAGGATGAAACTTTGATGGAGGCAATGTAGCCCATAACTATCTGGGTAACTAAAATGGGGTATGAAGTTGTTGAACAGATCTTGGAACTATATGCCAAGATGCTTATTAATGCCCCAGTAGATGAGAAGGAGAAAACCTTTGGGACAACAAAGAAGAAGGAATATTAAGTTAAGATAGGTTTCAACAAGAAGAAGAGGGAAGCTCAAATCAAGAAGGTTGGGGAAGTTGTACAAAAGATGTCTTTTCAAATCAAGTAGATCATTGGTTTAGTAGAAGGCTATTTTCTAGCAGCAGTTCAGACCTCATCAACAACAACAACCAGCAAGGGTGTAGTGAAGAGGAAGAAACCAGAGACTTATATTGTCCCTCTTGCATCCAGTTCTAATACTGAAGATGAGCCCCCAAAGATCCCCAAGACTTACATACGGATTCAAAGGAAGACGCCTGAGGAAGGAAAGAAACAAAAAGTAAAGGTCATCCCTCTCACAACCCCAAAGAAAATTTTGAAGGAGAGGAAACCCACAGAGAAGAGGAAACTGGTTAAGGAGTCCACTTCTACTCCTGACAAGAAAAATAAATTAGATATGGATATAGCTCTCAAATCCGTTAAGAGTATTGAAGTCATTCCTCCTCTCTCAGTTGCTCAATTGATTGATCAAATAACCAAAGATGGAATTTTGAGAAATATACAACATTATTATGTACATATGGATGATAAAGAACAAATGGAGATTGAGGAATCAATTTTGTTATACTTAGACATATATAAGAAAGCACTTACAAGGATAGAAAAATAAATATCAGCAGAATTATATAATAAATTGGATGCTAGGAGGTTATCTACACTTGAAGAGGATAAACATATAAAGATAGAGAAATTGTTCACTGTTTGTGGAGCTATTATAGATGATGAGGTGCAACAATGTCCGGAATATGCAAATAAAATAGTTTTCCAGAGCAGACACCTGTTGGTATTTTGGTATGGTTTTTTCATTGATGTCAACACCTACTAAACCTTATCAACTCTGGCACTTTGGAGAATCAACAACATTCACCAGCAAGCAAATGACTTATGCACAGTCACTGGTATCTGGTACACTGGCAGGATATAATGATCATCGACACTTGGAATGGCATGGAAAACACTTGGTTATGACGAAGACATCATTTGGACACCTTGTCTTGGAGATTTGATTATTGGTATATTCATATTTGCATATTTGCTATTACTGGCAAATAGGTCCAGGTTATACACCGACAGGATTATCTTTTCCAGATCAGCATGGCACACTATGGAGATGACTTATTATTGTTGTAAATGCATTAAGCCAACATGTTGAATCAATTATTGTATCAAGCATTAATTTATTTGTAAATTGATTTTATTGTAATATCTCTTAGAGCTGACCTACTAAAATTGGTCCTAGGTTATAATATAAATATAAGATCTTATTTGTAAGATCGGTTGTGGAATGAGAAGAAGAATTGTGTGAAGGTATATGCGAGATTAAGCAGAGCTATACACGCAGACATCATTTGAAGGTGAAGCAAGGTTTTTGTGAAAGCATATCAGAACTACACCAGTACTAAATCTAGCATATGAAGATGCTATTTTGAGTAGTACATCCTTATTGGATTTAACCATCCAATTGTAGTCAATGTGACTCCTATTTTGTGTTTGAGCGGTGAGCTCTAGGCGCTTGGCCTTTCTACATGTGCAGACCCCATTTGTATATGCTAACCATCTGTAGTAGTATCATCTGATTGTGGGTAAGGTTTCCCACTGTGGTTTTTCCCCTTACAAGGTTTCCACATAAAAATATTAGTGTTAAGTGTTGTGGATGACTTTATCTTTTTGTTTCATGCATTAATCTTTACCGGTATTGCAATTATCTGATAAAACTGTCCACCGGTATAAAAGACTGGTTCACTGGTATTAAGCAGTAAGCTGGTTAAGTTGTTTTTGTTTTGAATTTATTTGACAACTAATTCACCCCCCCCCCCCTCAGTTGTCTCTGAGACCTAACAATTGGTATCAGAGCCTAGTTCTCTTTTGCAGAAGTTTAATAGCTTGAGGAGATCCAATGTCTACTAACTATTTTAGGAAGGACAATCCTAAACTTGATGGAACCAACTATGGCCTATATAAGATCAGAATGGAGACACATTTAAATTGCATTGGAAAGGACATCTGGGATGTTACAAAGAATGGCTATACTGCTCCTACTCAAAGCCAACCTAATCCACCTAACTTGACTAAAGATGAAGAAAATGATTGCAAACCAAGAGAAGCACTTTTGAGCGCATTAACAGATCAGTAAATCATGGGATTATCAGATAGATAAACTGCTAAAGCTATTTGGAATCATTTGGAAACACTGAATGAAGGAGATTCCATAGTCAAAATCACAAAGCTTGAAAGCTTCTGGGCCAGGTATGAAAATCTGAAAATGGAAGAAGATGAAAGGATTTCTACTTTTATGGAAAGAGTAAATGAAATTGTTTTGGGTATTAAATGTTATGGAGGAACCTTACGTGAAGATGAAATTGTTTCAAAAGTTTTAAGAGAATTACCACCGGCATATAAAATGAAGGTCACTGTTATAAATGAGTTAAGAACAATGCCTAATACATCAATAACTAGAGATACATTAATTGGAAAACTTTCAGCCTTTGAAATTGAGGAATTTGGTCCTATTGCTACTATAAAGATAGATCTAGCCTTTAAAGCATCAACATCATCTACATCATCATTTGACAAATCTGATTGGAAAGCCTTTTATGCAAGAGAACTTGAAGAAAGAAGGAAAGAAAATGAAGAACTTGAAGCACTATTTGCAAGAAAAATGCCTAAAGGTCCAGTTGGAAGTAAGTATGAAGGTAAAACACCCTTTAAATGTTTTAACTATAATAAGATTGGTCACATGGCTTGAAGATGCCCTGATAGACATGCTACACTAAGAGAAGAAGCTAGAAGAACATACAAACCTAACCCTAAATATTAGAGATACAAATTTAAGAAGAATAAAGACAAATCTTGTTATCTTGCTGATGAAGGAGTGATTGATGATTCTGATGAGGATCTGGCAGACAATGGATGGGTTTTTGTTGCTATAATAGAAGATCAATCGGCACCTACTGTTCAACCGGTAGAGCAGGCCTTGGTAGCTAAAATTGAAGTAAAGGATGAATGGATCATTGATTCAAGATGCTCACATCATATGACAGGTGATAAAGGCAAATTCTTGAACTTTCAAGAATATAATGGAGGTCTAGTGAGATTTGGAGATGATAAAGCTTGTCTGATCAAAGGTAAAGGTACAATATCTCTTGATGGTAAGCATAATACTGACAATGTTTACTATGTTGAAGGTTTAAAGCATAATCTTTTGAGTGTTGGTCAATTAGTTGAGAAAGGATTTCAGTTACAATTAAAAAATGGAAAATGCAAAATCATGAATAGAACTGGTTTAGAAATTGCAACCGGTAATCAAACTAGAGGTAATATCTTTCATTTGAATAACAATGAAAAGATATGCTTGATTGCACATATTGATGAAAGTTGGCTATGGCATAAGAGACTCTGTCATGTAAACTTTGATTGCATGGTAAAAATTAGTACTACTAAGGCAGTTAGAGATTTACCTAAAATTATCAAACCTCACAATATAATATGTAAGGAATGTCAATTTGGAAAACAAGTTAGAACTACCTTTAAAAGTATTCTAGAAAAATCCAATAATGCTCTTGACTTAATTCATACTGACTTATGTGGTCTAGCTAGAACCAAAAGCTTGCGAGGTGATAGATATTTCAGGCTAATCATTGATGACTATTCTAGAATGTGCTGGTTTACTTTTCTAAGAGAAAAATCAGAAGCACTTGGGAAGTTCAAACTGTTCAAAGCAATGGTAGAAAATGAAACCGGTAAGAAAATCAAATGTCCAAGATCAGATCAAGGAGGAGAATTTACATCTAAGGAATTTAATGCATTCTGTGAAGTGAATGGAATCAGAAGACAACTATCTGCACCTAGGACACCACAACAAATTGGAGTTGTTGAAAGGAAAAACATAACTATCTTGGATTCAGCTAGAAGTATGTTATCAGAAGCAAATCTACCACATGTATATTGGAGAGAGGCAGTAAGTACATTGGTCTATACATTCAACAAAGTTCACACCAAAGGTGAAACCGGTAAGACTCCTCATGAACTATGCTTTGGTATTATTCCTACTCTTAAATATTTCAGAATATTTGGAAGTAAATGATATGTTAGAAGAGATGAGTATATTGGCAAATTTGATCCTAGAAGTGATGAAAGAATATTCCTTGGTTATTCATCTAAAAGTAAAGCATATAGATGTTTTAACAAAAGATTGCAGAAAATTGTAGAGAGTACAAATGTGAAGATTGATGAACAATTAAGAGGAACTTCAAGGTATAAAGATTTTGAACCGGCAATAGAAATTCTAAATGAACCTACACTGAACCCATCGGTATAGAATGAAGATCCAGTTACACCGGTATCATCTGAAAATTCCACTGTGACTAAGGAACAACATCAAACAAAGACACCCTGGTATGTAAGACTGAATCATTTTGAAGATCAGATAATTGGAAACAAGTATAAAGGAGTTATGACAAGAGGAAGATTGGCAAATGAAGAGGTGTGTCTTATTTCTCAAATTGAACCATAATCAGTTAACAAGGCATGTGAAGATAAACATTGGATTAAAGCTATGGAAGAAGAATTAGAACAAATTGAGAAGAATAACACTTGGACATTAGTTCCCTGGCCTAAAGATAAAAATGTAATTGGAACCAAATGGGTATTCAGAAACAAACTTAATGAAGATGGTAAGGTTATCAGAAGTAAAAAAAGACTAGTGTGTAAGGGATATTCTCAAAAAGAAGGAATTGATTACAATGAGACCTTTACACCGATAGCCAAAATTGAGGCAGTCAGATTATTTTTGGCTTTAGCAGCACACAAGAACTATAAAGTATATCAAATGGATATTAAATGTGCATTTATGAATGGAAATCTTGAAGGAGAAGTTTACATTGAACAATTTAATGGATTTTCTTTAACAGATAACAAAGATATGGTTTGCAAGTTAAGGAAAGCTTTGTATGGATTGAAACAACCTCCAAGAGCTTGGTATACAAGATTGGATAAGTATCTTTTGAAGATTGTTTTTTCTAAAGGTAATGCTGACAGCAACTTATATTATAAAGTGACTAATGATGACATCTTGGTTATAGAAGTTTTTGTTGATGATATAATCTTTGGAGGAGAAGATGGACTATGTAAAGAATTTTCTATTGAAATGCAACAAGAATTTGAAATGTCTATGATTGGAGAAATAAAATTCTTTTTAGGATTGCAGATTTCACAAACTGACAAAGGTATATTCTTGAGTTAATCCAAGTACTTAAAGGGGTTACTAAAGAAATTTGGGATGGAGAACTCTAAACCGGTAAGCACACCTATGACTACAAATGACAAACTATCACTAAGGGATGAATCTACACCTATTAATCCAACTAGGTACAAATCTATGATAGGAGGTTTACTGTATTTGACACAGACCAGACCTGATATCATGAATGCAGTATGTATTGTTTCAAGATTTTAGAGTAATACTAGAGAAAATCATGAATCAACAGTAAAAAGGATTTTCCAGTACTTACAAGGCACTACAAATCTTGGATTATGGTATCCTAGAGATGAAAACTTTGAATTATGTGCATACACAAATGCAAATTGGGTAGGAGATGTGGATGATAGAAAAAGCACCACCGGAGGAGCATTTTTTCTTGGAAACAGACTAGTTTCTTGGTTGAGTAAGAAACAAAGTTGTACATCCTTATCAACAGCAGAATCAGAATATGTTGCAGCAGCAACTAATTGCACACAGGTACTATGGCTTCAACAAATGTTGAAAGACATAAAGGTAAAATACAAGGAACCTATTACTATCTATTGTGACAACACTACAACAATTGATATATCTAAGAATCCGGTACTACATTCTAAAACCAAACATGTTTCTATCAAATTGAATTTTCTAAGGGAGAATGTTGAAGAAAAAGAAATTAAACTGGTTTATGTGAATACTAAAGACTAGATTGCAATTATTTTCACTAAACCTCTGCCTAAGGAGACTTTTGAATATCTTAGAGATCAGCTTGGGGTCATTCCCCCACCAGTAGATACTAGAAAGTTGATGTTTGTCATCAACTGACAAAATTAACAGAGAAATCTTTTTACTCCAGCTTTGATGAGGAAGCTACTTCTCAGCGGGAGTAGTTGGTATACTAAATTGGTTGGTATTTTGTATATGAACTTGGTTTTATAGTAACTTTGGCATGTCATGTCAAAGGGGGAGAGATTGGTATTGAAAAACTCAAGGAAACACATGTCACTCTCAGGGGGAGAGAATGTTACTTTGAGAAAGATTACTTATATTATGGTAATTATTGATATTTTGGTATTTGGCATTTATGTTTTGGCCTTTGATGGTTTTTCCATCTTGTGTTGCCATCAATGCCAAAGGGGGAGATTGTTGGTATTTTGGTACGGTTTTGTCATTGATGTCAACACCTACTAAACCTTATCAACTCTAGCACTTTGGAGAATCAACAACATTCACCGGCAAGCAAATGACTTATGCACAGTCACCGGTATCTAGTACACCGACAGGATATAATGATCACCGGAACTTGGAATGGCATGGAAAACACTTGGTTATGATGAAGACATCATTTGGACACCTTGTCTTAGACATTTGATTATTGGTATATTCATATTTGTTGTTACCGACAAATAGGTCCAGGTTATACACCAACAGGATTATCTTTTCCAGATCAGCATGGCATGCTATGGAGATGACTTATTATTGTTGTAAATGCATTAAGCCGACATGTTGAATCAGTTATTGCATCAGGCATTTATTTATTTGTAAATTGATTTTATTGTAATATCTCTTAGAGCTAACCTACTAAAATTGGTCCTAGGTTATAATATAAATATAAGATCTTATTTGTAAGATCGGTTGTGGAATGCGAAGAAGAATTGTGTGAAGGTATATGCGAGATTAAGTAGAGCTATACACACAGACATCATTTGAAGGTGAAGAAAGGTTTTTGTGAAAGCATATCAGAACTACACCGATACTGAATCCAACATATGAAGATGCTATTTTGAGCAGTACATCCTTATTGGATTTAACCATCCAATTGTAGTCAATGTGACTCCTATTTTGTGTTTGAGCAGTGAGCTCTAGGCGCTTGGCCTTTCTATTAGGCCCAATATGGAAAGATAATGTACTGAGAGGGGAGGGGTGAATTAGTACCTCAAAACTTTTCTTCAACAATATCTTTACTGTTATGCGTAAACCAAAAACTGTTGTAACATAACATAAAGCTGAAACAAATAAATAACAATCATACATGATTCACTACATAACACATATATTTTGGTTACGCAGAAACTCTTGGTTAGAGAGAAAAACTGCGGTGGGGATGGCACCCACAACTTCACTACTATAATAATAAAGAGTGCTCAGTTAGAGCTACATGTTCAACTATTTCTGATAGCTTACCCTGTTAGGAGTATCAAGATCGTTAGATCTACCTTGCTAAAGGATTTTACAACACTTATTCTAAATGTTGCACTTGGGTAAAGGATTTACAATTTATAGACTTTGTTAGAGTCTTTTACCCTGTTAAAGGTTTCTCTTATAACTTCAAAATATTACAATAAAATCTTTACAAATATCTGCAACTTTACATCTGGAATGTTATAGCAGATTCTATGTGCTCAAAATGAGATTACCTTGCTTATAGCATACCTCGTTAACCCATAAAGTAACTCGGTAAAACCTTTTGTTTACTCTGTTCTTTGACTATTCTCTGAAATCCTTCTCGGTGACCTCTGTGTCTCTGATAGTCTCAATACTCAGTGCTTTCCCATGATTTTGCTTTTCACATATGTCTATCTTCACTCTCATACACACATACCTCAATAATGTCTATCTGATCGCAATCCATGCTGTATAAATAGATCTCTTATGTCGGTGATATGGTTCATTTCTTCAATCTTACAAACATGATTTATCAAATGAATAACCATACAAAATATTTCATTGGTTAGATGACCTCAAAATCATACACAATCCTTAAGTGCAATTTCCAATGTGATAACGGTTCTTTTGCTCCCCGATCTTGTAACATGTTTCCACATGTGTGTCTAGGTTCAATGAATCTGGTAAAATGTTTCACTTGGTGTATCATTATTGTGACTCGGTAGACAGCTCGGTGTATACTGGGCTCTGTGACTACTTTCTTCTATAACCGACTGCTCTATGCATACTGACTGAATATTTCGGTAGTAGTAACCGACTAGAGTATATAGAATGACTTTGGATATAAAACTAATGGCAACTTAATAAGTAGTAACAATCTCCCCTTTTGACATTAGTTGAGATGTTTGACAAAAGTACTTTCAAAGTCATAACTCAAAAATCTATATACGTACAAAATTTGACTAAACAAATAGTATATACATTAGTCAGCAAAATGGTATGTTTTAGATATACTCCCCTTATCAATATACTATACAAAACTCTGATTTTGCATGCTCGGTGATCAATGTTCAGTATTAACTGCTCAGTTGACACTGGTCGGTGCTGTCAAAATTTTGTTTGGATACTCTGTTCTGCTTGGTATACTCCCCCTGTATACAACACTCCCTCTTTGATACTTTGATGCTATACTCACTCCCCCTTTTTGACAAACATCAAAACTTAGTTACCATTCGGTGGTGGCAACTGGTCAAAAATGGATTTATACTTTGTCTTTGCATCGGTAAGGGCGGCAGAGAGGGCATCCTTGACACTGTCCATGAGTGAATTCTGAGCTGTAATGTTAGCTAATAGTGAAATTAGTCCATCTAAGGTGCTTCCCTCTTGCTGAGTGGATAGGGAGGTAGTTTTGTTGATCTTCTCTTGGATGGATGAAAGATGAGGAATGAATAATGTCTAAAGAGTCATTATGTCCATCCTTATCTTGTACTCTTCATTCCTGAGTTCTAATTGTTGGTCCATGAGCTGTTGTAGCTTGGTATAAAAAGTTTGAATAGAGTTTGGCTCAGTGGTCAACTTATTTGAGAGATTGGTGATCTCTTTCTCAATCACTTTAGTTTAATTTTTGATATCTTTAATGAATAAAGAAAAAGAAAAAGTATAGAGTTTCTGAAATAAATAAAGAATGTGCTTGAGTTGAGGGGACAACTTAGCAATAAATTTGACAAGTTTTACTTTGCCAATAGCAATAGCCTTCTATACCTCTTCAATCATTTTAGCAGTGAGCTCTTTGTCCTTTAACTTGCTCAAATATTCAGATGCATCTACTTTAGATGTCTCTATTTTAGTTAGGAGTTCATCCAGTTGAATGTGGATGGCTGCATCTTTTGTCACTATAGCTTCAGGTAGCATATCTATTAATAGTGCTTTCACCTTCTGAAGTACTTTGTTCTTCTTTTGAATAGCCATTTTCTTCTCCTATTCTTCTTTGGCTTTGCATAGTTCACCGAATTTAATGAGTGCTTGCCCTTTTAATTTGGAAATGTCTACATTTGGCAACACTATTGGTTTTGACAAATCTAATTTGAAACTATTCTTTTTCATCTTCTTTTCTTTACCTTTCACTGGTTGAACTAATACAATGGCTTGTGAGGCTTGGTGACCCTCGGTAGGTTGCTCAGTAGAGGCAACACTTTTATCAATTTCTTGAACCTCTGATGTAGCCTTTGTGGTGTCCTTCGGTGCTTCTGTGCTTGGGGTCTCAGATGTAACATTTTCAGTGCTAGAAGGAGCTTGAGAAGACTATTTTTCAGTGGCCTGAGAAGTAGTTTCTCCTTTTGTAGACTTGTGACCCTCTATTCCTTGTACAACATCTTGAGGGGCCTCGGTTGAAGTATGTTGAGTGACCAGAGGATAGGGCTAAACTTGTTCCAAAACTGACTCACTGAATTAGTTTGGCATATGCATTCCCTTCTATCATTTCTTGTTCAGGTGCCTCAGTGTCCATGATATCCTCATCAACTTGTATAGTGTCAGCAGGGTCTTGGTCGATGACATCAACTATTTCAACTTAAGCTTGCTCACCAATATTCTTGATTCGAAAGATTTCTTGCCATTTTTCTTTGGTCTCATTCTCTACATCCAAGTAAAGGCCATTCATCAATTTCAAGGGTCTTTGCTTGACTAGGAATTTTGTGTGGCAGTTTTTCAGATGTTTAGTGATCTCATCTACCGACATGTCTAGAAAAAGATGTACCAAACTTCTTTCTCTCATCTGTTTCTCTAAGTCCATGGCATACTTCCACCTTTTATCAATATGCAAATATAATTCATTTGGAAGAGATTTAGATACTTCCAATGGGACCAATTGGAATTTCAGTAGTGTGTAGATGACAGCTTCTTCTATTTGTCTCTTTTCATCATCAAATCTTGACTCATACTTAGCATATTTGAATGCTCCAAATCCACCATATTGCTTCAGATTAGTACAAAAATTGTCAACACTATGTACATTTACCTTTTTACTCTTGACAATCTGAAATTTGTTTGCATCTTTGGATTCGGTGTCACTAGACTCTTTAGTCAAAATGAGTCTCCGAGTAGATTTCTTGTAAGTTTTTGTTACCTTGGGTGTAGCAACATTCTTTGGTTTCTTACTCGGTGATGTTATAGATGATCTTGTGTTTGGGCGCTTGATTGAAGGAGTCGGTGATACCTTTGATGTATCCTATTTCTTTCTTTTCAAAACTTTTCCTTTAGGCAATTTGATGCTCAGTGTAATAGCTACCTCTTGAGCTTCAAATTCCTCCTTGATGATTACTATAGTGCCCTTGACAAGTGTGGAGGAAGAACCTTCTCCAAATTTCTTTGTTAATGCCTTGATCATTTTTTTGCCTTCCTTGTAGCCTTGGGTACTACAATGCTCATCTTAGATTTTTCTTTCACTTCTTCATATGTTCCATATCTCAGCTCGGTAGCATGCCTTGGTAATGTAAGAAAAGCATCTATCTATTGTTGTGTGATGTCAAAATCAATCTCATAACCCATAGGTGGCAAAGATTGAGTTCTCGGTTCCACAGCATTAACATAGCAGTAGTCGGTGTCCACTTCAAAGCATATGTCATCCTTGTATTTCTCTACTAACTGGGGTGGAATTCTATACCTGTTATGCATCTTTTCTT
Source organism: Cryptomeria japonica (assembly GCF_030272615.1). NCBI lineage: Eukaryota > Viridiplantae > Streptophyta > Pinopsida > Cupressales > Cupressaceae > Cryptomeria > Cryptomeria japonica. The sequence continues at coordinate 55,622,889 of NC_081409.1, forward strand.
GAAACTTGCTGAAATAATCATCCATAATATCATTAAAGTTATCACCTAGTCTTTTGATAAAGTCATTAATTTGATGGGTGATTGGTCGGTGTAGTTCCCAAACTACATTATCGACTGATGGAAAGAATTTCTCAAAATAGAAAACATGCATACCAGAAGTGATCCAAACTTTAGTGTATTAGCCGAGTTGTTCTTCTTTGGCTTCCTTATGGTGTTTAGATTCTCAAACAAGTTTTTTAGCAATACTTCACAAAGATCAATTTTCATTCCTTTCTTCACAATTTTATATGCTAAATCGACTGCTACACAGGGTACACTGTTTTCCCTTGCCGATTGGAAGAAACAATAACCGATTACTCTAATGGCAAACTTCAGCTTTGCATCTGTTACATTGTTCAATTTCAGTCCTCTGCAATTTGATTCAACACTGGTTAGAGTGATAAATTCCTTCTAAGATATCATTTTCTGAGCTCGGGCATGATCAAAATAGGGTAATCGGTGATCAAATGAATGATTTCCTTGGTGATTTTGAATGGTTGCTCCACTAACCACATGAAATCGTCATGAACTCTGCTCATAACAAACTTGATCCATTGGGATTTAAAGACATGGGGATAGGTTAGGGCTTCGGTCAATCCCTTCATTTTGATGTGTTCATACTTGCTATCCAATTTCCCATCGGCACACAATTCATTATATGTGTCCTTGATTTCAACATGACCTAGTTCCTCAACATGACATTTAGTGAAGAATCTGACATCCTCAACTAGTAAAACCCTATCTGGAATGAGTGAAAATGCAATTTTATCATCCGGTTCAGATGCTACTTTGGGAGTTAGAGAATATTTCAGTGAGGGATTTTCAATGTTCTCAACAACAATGGGCTTCTGGATCTTAGGTGCCATTGCAAATTTTGGATAATATCATAACAAAAGATTCTTAGGGTTCGAAGACTTTCAAATGACAAACAAATATAAAGTAGATAATCACAACTGATATTTCCTAGTAGCCATCTCTAAGAAATGCTTGAGATCGATGTGTAAATACCTTGAAATTTGCTCGGGAGGTGGTTTGATCGCCTTTGAATCGCTTTGCTCTGCTCTCTGAAAACTTGGTAAGTGAAAAATGACCACGTAAAAGCTTGTAAGTACACAATATACCTTATCGAGCTTCATGCAGTTAGGTCAAAAGACATTAAATTCACCCAGTTCCCTTAAACCAATTTACCTTTCTTTTTTTTGTGCTTTTACTGAGTAGCCAGACTTCCTATATTTACCAACTAGAGAGGCTTCCTGAATTTACTGACTTGACTAGTGCTCAAAAAGACTTGATAAAATTTCAAATTTCCTAATGCATCTTTAGCTTGCAGATTTTTGAATTAAGTACATGATAAAATAGGAACTGTTAAGATTTAACCTTTGAAAGAATGCAGTCCCTTCATACCTTTACCGATTAATTTGGAATAGGTGCACCTAACTCGGTAGATAAGGTGCTTTCTTCATTTGACACAATTTTCTTCTTTCTCCAAATCATCTGTAATTTTTCTTTTATTTCCTTAGTGACTCCTCTAGGTTGATCTCTGCAATCTCTAGCCAAGTGTCCAACTTTGTGACAATGAAAACATGCCATACCAGGATTTCTCCATGATCTTCGGTTGTTCATTCCAAACCTTATAAAGTAGTTGGCACTTATATGTCCATTTCTTCCACAACATTCACACCATATCCTTGTATTGTAATGCCTTGGTACTACAAAATATTGTCAGTAAGGATCTGTGTGAGTTCGGTAGCCTCTAGAATTTTCTTGGTGTGCAAACCACATATAGTTCTTTTGCTTAAATCAACACTTCTTGGTACTATGTCCATATCTATTGTAGTTTTTACAAAACCCTTTGAATTTTGCCTTCTGATAATTGCTAACAGACTTTGTCCTACATTGGTTAGATGTGTGACGATACTTATTGCAATTGTTACAATAATCATTAGACTTAGTGACATTCGGTTGCTTACCTTTTCTGATTTGGCACATATTAGTAGTATGTCCTTGTTTTCCATAGTAGTTGCAAATAGGCTTCTTTCCTTTGATGTTCTTCTTGTTTCCAGCTTGCTTTGATGATTCTCCTCTCTCGGTAGTGTGGATTCCCTTCTCGATAGAGTCTTTTCTTTTGTAACCGAGTCCTGCATCTTTGTTGGGTCTTCTTGTATTCAGTTGCTCATCCAACATCTTTGATGCTTCATAACTCTTCTTCAGTGTTTCTTTGGATTTCTTCTCTGTTTCAAGTTCATCAGTCAACCTTGATACTTCAAGTTTCAATGCTTGATTCTCATCATTTTTTAGTTTTGCTTCATGATGTGCATAACCCAATTGATCTGACAGATTACTTTGAATTCCAGTTTACCTTGTGATTTCATCATTCTTTTCAGATACTAATGCTTCAAGCTATTGTTTTTCTCTTTCTAGATCTCTTACTTTCTCCTTGACTATCCTTAATGCATCAAGATTCTTAGTCATCTGTGTGCTGAAATGTTCATGTCCTCTTTTCATTGCTTTTAGTTGATCAGTCAGTGCTTTGTTCTTTTCTTTTAGTTCTCCAATCATCTCTTCAGTCTCTTCAGATATACTATTATTAGATGATGTTTCAATTTATTCCACTAGCTCTTGAGGGTCATGTAAATCATCAGATAATCTTCTTCTAACTTTCAATGATTTTTGCATTTGTCTTTGCATGTTTGCAATCACTTGATTAGCATGATCCAACTCCTCTTGCAAATACACAATTCTCCAAGATTGTTTATAGCCTTCCATTGATAAGATCTTTCTCTTTAGGTTGTTAAACCCTTTTCCAAGATTGAAGCTCTAATACCAATTGTTAGGCCCAATATGGAAAGCTAATGTACTGAGAGGGGAGGGGTGAATCAGTACTTCAAAACTTTTCTTCAACAATATCTTTACTGTTATGCATAAACCAAAAACTGTTGTAACATAACATAAAGCTAAAACAAATAAATAACAATCATACTTGATTCACTCCATAACACATATATTTTGGTTACGCAAAAACTCTTGGTTAGAGAGAAAAAATGTGGTGGGGATGACACCCACAACTTCACTACTGCAATAATAAAGAGTGCTCGGTTAGAGCTACATGTTTAGCTATTTCTGATAGCTTGCCCTATTAGGAGTATCAAGATTGTTAGATATACCTTTCTAAAGGATTTTACAACACTTATTCTAAATGTTGCACCTCGTTAAAGGCTTTACAATTTATAGACTTTGTTAGAGTCTTTTACCCTGTTAAAGGTTTCTCTTACAAATTCAAAATATTACAATAAAATCTTTACAAATATCTGCAACTTTACATCTGGAATGTTATAGCAGATTCTATGTGCTCAAAATGAGATTACCTTGCTTATAGCATACCTCGGTAACCCATAAAGTAACTCGGTAAACCCTTTTGTTTACTCTGTTCTTTGACTGTTCTTTGAAATCCTTCTCGGTGACCTCTGTGTCTCTGACAGTCTCAATACTCAGTGCTTTCCCATGATTTTGCTTTTCACAAATGTCTATCTTCACACTCATACACACATACCTCAATAATGTCTATCTGATCCCAATCCATGTTGTATAAATAGATCTGTTATGTCGGTGATCTGGTTCATTTCTTCGATCTTACAAACATGATTTATCGAATGAATAACCATACAAAATATTTCATTGGTTAGATGACCCCAAAATCATACACAATCCTTAAGTGCAATTTCCAATGTGATAATGGTTCTTTTGCTCCTCGATCTTGTAACACGTTTCCACATGTGTGTCTAGGTTCAATGAATCTGGTAAAATGTTTCACTCGGTGTATCATTATTGTGACTTGGTAGACAGCTCGGTGTATACTGGGCTCTATGACTACTTTTTTCTATAATCGACTGCTCTGTGCATACCGACTGAATATTTCGGTAGTAGTAACCGAGTAGAGTATATAGAATGAATTTTGATATAAAACTAATGGCAACTTAATAAGTAGTAGCACGTTCTACATGTGCAGACCCCATTTGTATACACTTACTATCTACAGTAGTATCATTTGATTGTGGAAAAGGTTTCCCACCGTGTTTTTTCCCCTTACAGGGTTTCCATGTACAAATATTGGTGTTAAGTGTTGTGGATGACTTTGTCTTTTTGTTTCATGCATTAATCTTTATCGGTATTGCAATTATTTGATAAAACTGCCCATCGTTATACAAGATTGGTTCACTGGTATTAAGCAGTAAGTTGGTTAAGTTGTTTTTGTTTTGAATTTATTTGACAACTGATTCACCCCCCCCTCTCAGTTGTCTCTAGGACCTAACAACACCGACATGTGAATCTCATGGTAGGTAGAGTAAATGAAATAGTTAAGGAGATCCACGAGGCATGGGTAAATGTTTTTGAAGATAAACCTGATTTCTTTACTCCACCAGTATTCCCTCCTAAGTCTGGTAATCAAGACACATCAGTTGATGGCAAGGGAAAGGGTATATTAGGTATGGATCCACCAATTTTGAAACATAAAATAACTGAGGATATTCCTTCGGTTGAACCACTTGTACAAGATGTTGAGGCTAGTTTACCGACAATTAATGTTGATTAGGCTAAGAAGGTCACGCCAGAATAGATTACTCTAGATGTACAAGTCATTGATGTTGAGGTCATTAATAAACAGGTTGAAGATATTGAACCTCTATAACAAATGTACATACGGAAGAGGTCAAGGTTGAACATGTCATAACACCAAGTGGTGAAGCCACTCGTGCAAGTCATAAGTTTGAATCCTCTGGGAAAGTTTTGGATAGTCATTCATTCTTGGCACTTGACTCATTGGATCAAGCAGATTTTAAGAAGAAGAACATTGAACAAGTGAGTAGTTTTGAACTCATGTTTGTTGCAACTCAGAAATTAATGAAGGAAGGGTTTGAAGATAAACAAGTCATTAAGAAAGCAATCCCAGTTTTGTAGCAACTTGCAATAGAATGTAAGATAGATAAGATTTGAAGTCCATCCATTAAGTTGAGAGGTTTGATAGAACATATTGCCAAAGAGTATAAAACTCTGCATCAAGTATCAAACCGACAGCTAGTTGAAAGGTAGAATGTAGCTAGATTGGTTACCTATAACAATATGATTGCATCTGACAAGACTAATTTGATAGAGGAACTAATAAGGATTGATGAATCTCTTCATCAATGCAGTCATGTATATCGGTCTTGCACTAATACAACAAATTTAATTGCAGACCTGGATAATAAGATAAAGGCAGATAAGGATAGAAATGAACAACTTCTAGTCTATTAGGGGTTCCATAGATATTGAGAGGGGGGGGGTGAATCAGTATCTGACCTGTAATTAGTATTTCTTAACTTAAAACATGCAGAACATAATATAATAGTGTACCGGTATGCAAGAAATAATGCAATAAACAGAATCAAGAACATCCACATGAAAAGTACACCATAACACAGGATTTTAATGAGGAAACCCGGTGTGGGAAAAACCTCGATGGGATTTGTGACCCACAATATTCACTCACTGGCCAATAAGAGAATATTACTTACAATAGGGGCCTGCACATGTAGGAAGGCCAACTGCCTAGAGCTCACTGCTCAATGGGAAGTCACACTAACTTACAAATAAGGATTATACAAATCCAATAACTTGTACTACTTTACAATAGCATCTTCAATGCCAAATTCAGTACTGGTTCCTGCTTTGTTGTTTACTGTGTAGGAGAAAAAGTGACACTAAGCAAACATGCCCTAATCTCACTTTCAAGCACACATTTGTGGAATACGAAAGAGCCTAGAGGTATCACACAATTGGCTACTTCTTTTTGTGGAAGAGAGAGCCATGGGCTACCTATTAGGATTTCTATTCCTTTGTTGTAATTGAAAGATAGAATGATGCAAGTTCAATCCCTAACCCCAAAGTGCAAGTATGAACTAATAACAAGATTGCAGAATTGAACTTAGACAATGGAAAGCTGTAAACACAAGGACAAGATAAGAATGTAAATGCATACCCGGTGTTAAAATATGAATGAAAATGTTCGGGATGGGGGCGCGGGCGCCACTGTCCTAAATCTGCCCCTGAAACTGCTCCGGAAACTGCTGTTTTGCACTCTGGAAAAGCTGTCAAAAATGCTGAAAATGCTGTCTGTCAGGAGGACCAGGGCGCCCAGCGCCCCTGTCCCAGGGACCAGGGTGCCCAGCGCCCCTATCCTGGCAGGACCAGGGCGCCCCACGCCCCTGTCCTGGTCTTTTGCTTTGAGATTTGGTGTGTTGTTTGGTCTCCGTCTGCTTCTTCTGGATCTGTAACTTGCGGCATCGTCCGAGTCCCGAAACCTGCACTTATATCTGAAAAGGTGTTTGGGCGGCTATATAGGGTTTTGCCTTAGTCAAACCCCCGCTTCGGTGATTTCCACCTCCATGAATAGCCAAGTTGTATTGTAAAATGTATTGTGTGTGCAGACCTAGTGTGTGTGCAAGGTCCTTAAATGCAAGAAAGCAAACTAGAGCAACCTAGAAAGTAAACCCTAATTGCTTGTAAATGATAATGTAAATGCTCTAAGTCAAGATGCAAAGTGATCTAAAGCATGAATAAAGGATATATTGAAGCTTATGCAAAGACATGAAAACAACATGAAATCATACCCAACCCTCAAGGGAGGAGTACAAGCCAATCTTCAGTCGATAATCTCCTATTGCTCTTCAATGTCTTCCAAGCCCTAAGTGGATGAATGAAATTGATGAATGCTTGATGGATGAATGTTGAATGTTGTTGAAGCCTTCAAAGATCTGCTCTTTCACTGCATAGAAGGTCCTTGAAAGCCAAAAATTTGGATCCTTTCAAATGAAGAAAGAGAGCTCTTATGTATGAAACCCTAGGTCGTAATTTCATCTTTTGGCCAACCTAGAGATTGAATCTCCCGCCAATTTCTTGGGGTTAAGCTTTATTTTATGATTGGATCATGCTCCTAAAATTTCGGGAAAAATGTCCGGGACCATGTTGCACTCCGGGCGCCATGGTCCCGACAACTTTTCACCAAATTTTCAGGGCCGTCGGATATGATGATTTTAGAGAGAATCCCGAAGTTACAGGTGATTTCGAGATGTTTTGACCCCCGAAATCAAGCCCCCAAGTTCAAAATAGGACTTAATTAGGGTTTTTGATTAAATGATGTATTGGAGGAATAAAATGAAAAGGGCACACTTTAATGAAAGGGCCCAACTTTATGATGTAGGAAATGATAAAATAGGACCTTAGACCTAATTAATTTAATTAATTAAGTGCTAAAGGGGAAATGCAATGCAAAATACAAAATGCGCCAAGGCGGGTGCTAAACTAGGTGTGAAATTGTACCACCCTAGCAAGTGCGTACAATTTACGACGCTACATTTACATATACCCTTTGACCTATATTTCGCACATTAGGTCTGCCTAATATTTTCCTTCTTACTTCTACTTCACTCCTACAAATGTCTACAATGATCTCCTTTATATATAAGAGTCATTTTACAATTTGCCAAGTTAGCTTACAATAATAAACAAAATATTGTATAACAAAATCCTGTCGGCCTTTGTGCCGGTATACATCTTTTCTTCTGTGCCGGTGCCGGTGTCAATGTCTTGAGTGTCGGTGTTGAGTGTGATCTACTGATGTCGGTATAATGTCTTTGTCGATGCCATAGGATTGCAAGGTTTCCATCAATGACAAAACCTTCAATCACATACAATGTCTCATTGGAGTGTGCATATGCCAACAATCTCCCCCTTTGTAATTGATGGCAACACTCATAAGAAATTTCAAAAAGTATCCAAAAATGTGTAGTCCAAAAATGTTACCAAAAATGTGAGAGCTCCCTCTGAGCATATGATTCTTGTGTTTTGAATTTTCTCATCCCACTACTCCCCCTTTGGCATCAATGACAAAGGTTGTCAAGATGTCAGTAGAGTTTGTAGTTTCAACTATCCATAACCTCAACCTTGTAGCTGTGTAGTTATAATTTGAAAAAGATCTCCCAAAATCAAGTTTATACTATGCATAAACTTCTTACTATTCTTTATTGCTGTCTCAGTTCTCTTCACTATATTGGTGTTTGACTTCCCTATGTTAATGCCTCAGAAATTTCCTTCCACAGAGATGCTAGATAGTCCAATCTTGGACTTAGTTTAGATCTCAAATGTTTTGCCTTATTTATTATTCTTTCTTTCTCTTTTTCCAAATTGAGTAGTTCTTCCTCAAAATTTGCTATCTTCTCTTCAAAAACTGATAGTGTATCAGGTGAGTTGACAAAACTATCTACAAGTTTATGGATCTCATCCTATACCTTGCTTAATTTCTTGTCAATATCTACAGTCAAAAAGTTTGTTTTACAAGTATCTTTGTACAAATTTTTGTACTCTTTCAATAAATTACATAGTTCTGGTAGAAGTGTGTTAAAATCTCTATTACACTTCTTTGTTTCCTCATCAAAGAATTCCTATTTTTCAATTTCTACCTTATCCTTCACTAACTCTTCCTTTATTTTCTCAATGTTTTCTGAGATATATTTACACAATGTATCCAATTGTCCTAAAGAATCTTTGTTATCTATATTACAGTTAAAGAATTTACCATTGAATTTATAATCATTGGGTTGTCTTACCGGTTTGTTGTGATCCTAAGTATTTGTAGTATCGGAGCTTTCACCAACTTCAAAGCCAATTCTAGAAGTGTCACCTTTAGGTTTTTAATTCTTCAGCAAGGTGCCAAGTTCCTCTGAGCTTTTCTTGAATTTTTCTTTGTGTTTATTTGCAGTTTTCAGTTCTCTTTCCAAGATTTCATTTTGTCTCATCAGTTCATTTGAGTCATTCTGAGTATGCATCAGATTTGTCTTTAACATGTCATTTTCATAGCTAAGTCTTGTGTTCTCATTTGCTGCATCATTTAGTCTTCTGGTCAATTCTTCTTCATTCTTCTTCCTATCCTCAATCTCTTTGCAAAATCTCATAGTCATATCCTGCATTTCATTTTTTGTTGTCATGATCTCTTGTTTCAACTTGCTTATTATATCATTAAGTGATTCCTTTTCATCATTCTCATTTTGCAATTTTTCACAAAATTCTCTTCTCTTATTTCTTGCAATAGTAAAATTTTCTTGAAGTGCCTGAATGATATCCTGAGCTGCTCTTAAATCATCTTCTAATTTGATATTTTTCAATTTTTCTGCATCATAGTTTGTAAGAGCTCCTTCAAGTTGCTTCATCAGATTTTCCATCTTTACCGGTGTCAAGATCTTCCTCAAGTTGTTAGGCTTTTGAAAATAGAGGACCAGGATTTGATACCAATTGTTAGGGGTTCCACAGATACTAAGAGGGGGGGCTGAATCAATATCTAACCGGTAATTAGTATTTCTTGACTTAAAACATGCAGGACATAATATAACAGTGTACCAGTATGCAAGAAATAATTCAATAAAGAGAATCAAGAACATCCACATGAAAAGTACACCATAACACAGGATTTTAATGAGGAAACCCAGTGTGGGAAAAACCTCAGTGGGATTTGTGACCCACATTATTCACTCATTGGCCAATAAGAGAATATTACTTACAATAGGGGCCTGCACATGTAGGAAGGCCAACTGCCTAGAGATCACTGCTCAATGGGAAGTCATACTGACTTACAAATAAGGATTATACAAATCAAATAACTTGTACTGCTTTACAATAGCATCTTCAATGCCAGATTCAGTACCGGTTCCTGCTCTATTCTTTACATATACCCTTTGACCTATATTTCGCACATTAGGTCTGCCTAATATTTTCCTTCTTACTTCTACTTCACTCCTACAAATGTCTACAATGATCTCCTTTATATATAAGAGTCATTTTACAATTTGCCAAGTCGACTTACAATAATAAACAAAATATTGTATAACAAAATCATGTCGGCCTTTGTGTCGATATACTTCTTTTCTTCTATGTCGATGTTGAGTGTGATCTGCTAATGCCGGTATAATGTCTTTGCCAATGCCATAGGATTGAAAGGTTACCATCAATGACAAAACCTTCAATCACATACAATGTCTCATTGGAGTGTGCATATGCCAACAAATGACTTTATGTTTATGTTTCATGCATTAATCCTTACCGGTATAGCAATTTACTATTAACACTGTCTACCGGCATACTTAACTGGCTTACTGGTATTAAGTATTAAATTGGTTAATTCATTTTTTGGTTTGAATTTATTAGACAACTGATTCACCCTGCCACCCCCCCCCCTCTCAGTTGTCTTCGGGACCTAACAATTGGTATCAGAGCTTTTCTTTTGAATTGCAACTCAGAAATTATTGAAGGAAGGGTCTGAAGATAAACAAGTCATTAAGAAAGCAATCCCAGTTTTGTAGCAACTTGCACCAGAATGTAAGATAGATAAGATTGGAAGTCCATCCATTAAGTTGAGAGGTTTGACATAACATATTGCCAAAGAGTATAAAACTCTGCATTAAGTATCAAACCGACAGCTAGTTGAAAGGTAGAATGCAGCTAGATTGGCTACCTATAACAATATGATTGCATTTGACAAGACTAATTTGATAGAGGAACTAATAAGAATTGATGAATCTCTTCATCAATGCAGTCATGTATACTGGTCTTGCACTAATACAACAACTTTAACTGCAGACCTGGATAATAAGATAAAGGCAGATAAGGATAGAAATGAACAACTTCTAGTCATTTTTGATGGTACATAATCATTGACCAGCTTCGTTGTTGGTCAAAATGTTCTTCTTGAATTTGATATTTCAGACTTAGAGAAGGATAAGGACAAGGTGATCTGACGGGCAAGAGAGTTAAGAGAATTAGTTAGTCCCTGACTTAATATTTTGTTCCTTCATAAGAGAGAGTGTATAGAACACATGGGTAAGCCCACCCTGATAGATCTAATAGAGGTAGAAATTCATGCTTACATTCTGAATGGCATGGTATCAATTTTGAGAACCTTAAAATCAGGTTGGGATACTTAAGTAGTAATGTATAGCTCATGGGGAGCAGCATTAGTTTTGGAAATCAGTTTTGGCAGGGAACCAAAACAACACTTCATTGATCCATTTTTCACATGAGTGTTGCCATCAATGCCAAAGGGGGAGATTATTGGAAATTGACTCTCATCTGGATTAATGGTGTTGTCATTTATGGCAACATGCATCATTTTTTGGTTGGATAATTAACCGATACTCACTGGTATTCATGGTTCAATAACCAACATTCAGGCTAACCAAAAAACTAGGAACTAGTACACAAAGGCCAACACAAGAGATTGATCCAACAAGCATAACATGGAGGCAACAATAGTCACATAAATTAATGTATATTTTGTATAGGCCTACATGTAATCACTTTTTAAATATGATTGTAAGTTGACATAAGGCATTTATGTTTATGCTTGTAAAGGGTATATAGTCAGTCCGATTAGGTCATTTTTGAGATATAGATGGGTAATATCATGCAAGCAATCTTGATAGACAAATTATGAATGTAATAATCTGTAGTCGGTCTTGGTTGGTGGTTAAGGACATTGAGAAGCGAATAAGGTTACCGGTAAAAAAGGGAATAGTGTAAACCGGTACAGACAATGCTTAAACCGAAACTCAACCAGCATACCAGATGCATTTTCAGAGTTCAGAATTTTGTTTGTAACTCCATATTTGGTGTTTGTAGTTAGTGAGGCTCCTTTTGTGATGAGAAGTGTGCTCTAGGCTATTGGGCTTCCTACATGTGCATGCCCCTCAAGTAATATTTATTCATTTGGCTAGTGGATAGATATTGTGGGTCACCAATCCCACCATTGTTTTTCCTCTTTGAGGTTTTCCACATATAAATCTCTATGTTATGGTGTTTATTCTTGTGGTTGAATTGTTATTACTTGTTGTTACTTTCTTTTATATATATCGGTTAATAAGTGGATCTGTTAATAAGGCTAAAATACTATAACCAATAGAACACTGATTCACCCCTCCTCTCAGCTTTCTTGGATTCCAACATTATCTACATTAAGATTGATTTAATTATAGGTCAATTTGTCTCAAGTCATATTATTAAGACACTTTTCATTCTCTAATTTAATCCTTTCCTAGTGTTTCCATTTAGGGTTTTATCTTTATGCTTTTATAAGAATTCATTATAATCTATCGAATTTGTTTATAAATTAATCTTAATATCAAATTCCTATTTGGATTAATCTCTCTCAATGTTGCATAGCATCAATCATGTCTATCTCTTCAATGTTCAGGATAGGCATTTTGATTGTAAGTGATTTTTGGGAGCTATGGAATTAGTTATCAACTCTAAAAAAATATACATTGATAATGTTGTATTGTTTGGGTAGTAGTGATGTTAATATAAATAATGGAGGAAAATTATGCATACTTATATAAAGGATCAAAGTACCTGGTGAAGAAGTGAGAGACTAAAAGAAATATCTTCATGAAACTACTAGAAATGGAAAATACATAATATGTTTGGTGACATCGTTCACTTCTCTAGGTAAAATCCATTGAAGGGTATTTCCCAAAAACTCTTTTAGTGAATTTTAGTTTGTAGGAGAAGTTTATTTCTATGTTGACATGTATGCAAATTTCCAAGTTATGAGAAAAACATGTAAGTCACCTAATAGAAGCACATGGAACGTAGAAGTGGGGAAAGAAGAAAATTGATTCAAAAATCATCATGTATAATATTTTCTCATAAAATGTTCCAAAATAACACAAACCTATACCCAATAGATGGGAATTATTTGATGATAAGTTGCAGGAATCATTCAATTATCAAATTTTTGCAACAACTTAATAACTTATTATAAAATTAATTTTCTGAAATAGATTATTTTGATGAATTAAATATTGTAAACTCATTCTAAGGACAAAACAATATTATTTAGAATCTTTTAATGTCCCAAAAAGAGAGGAAAAATCTTATGAAGTTAGCTATAAATTAGCCAGTAAAAGAGAAAACTATATATAAAAGTTAATTTCTTTTGTAAGGAGTTTTTCTCAAAATTACTAGACTTTTAGTAAGAAATGTTACTATACTAAGTTATTGTTATCAATGTTATCAAATTCATAAATAGATAAAATGTCTATTTGTAGGAGAAATATAAGCTACATCTATATTGATGTAGCTCAATAGGTCTACACCACAAATATTGCAATTGCAAACAAGGTCAATGAGGTTATGTTTAATACAAATAGAACTAATAGAAACAATTATTAGAAGAGGGCCATGCTAGATTTCAACCTCAGTTGGAGAAAGATCACATTGTTTAAAAGTAATATGAATTATATGATTTTATATATTTGGGAAAAATAGATACATAATTTATCCTAGTAGAAGATAACAAAAGGACCTTCTCCAAAACTTCCTAGAGCATACCATGATAAGTAGGAGACATTTGAATGAACTTTCATAAATATTGGAGTTTTTGATTCAACCCCACAAGCCCAAGAATCATCTACAAGTACACTAATTGTCACAAACAAAGATCAAGAAAGATAGATTTGCAATAACTTGAGAATTTGGTATGGGTACACAAAAGAATTATGATATAAATGAATGAATGAATCCTTATGAAAGGGACAAATGAAACCCTAGATGCAAACCCTAAAGCAAGATTAAATCATCCAGTGCCAACTATCACAACCATATGGAATGAGACAACTCAATCTATTATTAGCCTAATTTAATAAAAGGAAAAAACACCTAAGTTTATATTAAGTGAATAAAGTAATTAAATTGACTTAATTAGAAATAATTAGATAATGTCCTAATTACTCCAACAATAAAGAGATTTGAGTTTTTTAATAAGATCGTATTCTGTTATAGACTTTTGAGGAAGATGAGTAGCTAATAGTAGAAAAAGAAAGATGGGAAGAGAAACAAGAATGTAACTAGGTTTGATTATTTTTATGAATATTATACATATGGTCTACCATATGGAAGTTAGTAGCCATTATCATGTTACATTAAATAGATTTAGTAATTTAAATGTATTAACCCAGAGGTTGAGATGTATTAATAATATCTTTAATAGTTATAAAGGTTTTGATATTTTTGGTTTTACTTTATAAATATGTATAATTTATTTTGGTTTCAAAAACTCTTATATATAGTGATGAGACCATAGATTATCTTATATTTAACCCATTTAAATCATCTATTTCTTCTTAGTGTATTGTTGTAAAAGTGGATTTGAGTAATGATTGAAAGTTCTTTACCTTGATTAAGGTAGAATATAAAGTCGATATTTGGTTTATTTTAGTTAAATAAATATGATCCAAAATGCTTCTATATGTCTCCATGAGTGTGCAAGATATTACAATGCAGATGAATGAGTTATTAAATAACTCATGACAAGAAGAAGCTTCAAAAACACTTGCAGTAGAGAGTTCCAGACATTAACTCCAGACAACTCCAAAAATTTTAGAAGGCTTTGAAGATATTAAGAGAAGATAGAGAAGAATATTTACAACTCCCAAAACACTCCAATAATCATGAAATTTAATGGAGCGTCAACCATTCTTAAATCAATGGGCAAAGTATTTGTTTCCTACAAGTTGTAGTTGCACACTACACTGTATTATCCTTCTCCAAAAAAGATAAATTAAGTTATAAAAGAAATCCAATGTAATTATATGATTGTAGAATATTCTTCATGATCATATAAAATGATTTGATCAACTTAATTTAATAATAATTCCTTCATTCACATTGAGAACTTGAGACTTCCTAAAAATTAGGCGCCTAAAAATTGTGAAAAATGCAATCTCAGTAAAATGGCCATATCTCCCTCATTTCTTAACAAAATTAAAAAATTAAAAAGGATATGGAAAGTATACTTTAAGGGATAAAACCCCTTTTGAGGGTTTGGAAATATTCACAACAGTGAAGGAGCAGTTTACATCAGAAAATGACTGAGACAAATTGGCGGGATGAAGGATAACAAGTTTAGTTTTCTCAATGTTTTGTAGACGCCCCCTTCAAAAGTGGATGTTGGATCCACATTATTAGTATATTGGTTGGTTATATATAGAATTAGAGTTATATAAATATATTTTAATGAATCAAACAAAGGGGGGATTAGAAAGCCTTGCTTCAACCTGAGGAAATAAGATAGACTAGTTTCATTTCCTGCAATGTATTTTCCGAAATTTCTTTGAGTAAATTTGAATTCAAGCAATTATTTTATTTCCAAAAAGTGTTCCTTAGTTTAGAATTTTTAATTGATGCAAGTGTGCCTTATATTATCCTTTCTTTTCATGCAAGTGTGCCTTAGATTAGCTTTCATTTCCTTCGAGTTAGAATAGACTGTCATATGAGTTTTCTCGATTCTCTATTACATACAACCATGGACACCACCTTGGATTGATAAATTAAATGACGAGGATTACAATGGCCCCATCATAAAGAAAAAAATAAATTGTGTTAATAATACCTTCTAGGAAAAGAATGAGAATAAAAAGAATTACTATGCATAAATTCCTCAAGAAACTCATCCAAATTTTAGAAATATTATTTAGAAAAATTATTGTAAAAAACACTAAAGGGCTGGAGAAAGATATACAATATAGTTAGTGTTGGGTCCCAAAACTTCTACTCCAATTTCTATAATAAAACCTCACTTTTGAGGTTAGGATTGTCATTATGAAGGGGATACTTACTCATCCATAGATAATAGATGGTTGAAGGTCAACTCTATGAGAGTGGTTTTTCTTTCCTACACTTTGAGCTTAGCTTATACTTAGAAGGGTGTTCCTAGGGATATGCCTTAATATATACTTGAATCAAGAAAAAATAAAAGGCTAAAATGATACAAACAAATGAATTTTCTTATTGGACCTAAAAATATCACTAGATCAAGTAATATAACTATGTAAAAAGGACCCATGTGAGAGATAAGTCAATTCAATATTTTCTTAAAGTACTCTCCCTAGCTATACTATAAATCATGGGTTCATAAGAAAAATAATAGTATGTTCACATAGTTGATTAATGATTTATTTATTTGTTTCAAATATGGGATATTGACATGGACAACTCTAAATTAGTACCTGTCTATTGGATACAAAGTCATAGTTATCAAAAAGAATATAAAATTGGATAAACAAACATAATATCTTTGTATTAATTCTTGAACACACCACAAGATCAAGGATGGAGGGTGAATATGTCTTAAGAAAATATTTTAAAATTCTCAATCACAACCACTTATAAATTATCTTCAACCAATTAAATTTTGTCCATTTGATGGAATTGATTATGTGTTTCATTGATGTTTTGTCATTGATGTTAGTACTAGCGGTTATGGTTGTTTACCGGCTTCTGGTAGAAGGATTGGATTGGGTAGATTATTAGTTGATTGTCACTGATATGATCTGGATGATGGAACAAGTTTGTATGGATGGTTCATATGCTTCTGAAGTATGTCTTAGTCAGTTGGTATTGACTTAATGAGAAGATGATATCTTATGTTCTAGTAAGCCTTCTTTATAGGTCCAGTAAGGGTTTCACCGGCAGAGCTTTATTGAAGATCTTTGATATAATGCATAAGTGGTGTTGGTGTAGCTTCTAGAAGGGATTCAGTATGGTGATGGTGATTTTTTTTCGTGCCTTGACTAATTGGTGTCATCTCTTTGGCGTGTGTGGATGTAATTTAGGTCTGGTTCTATCTAGGTTATGGATTGGTTTTCATGTAACATGTTGGTGGATCCTCTGATGTGCTTCTGTGATGTTTTATTGATTTAATGATATTTGTTTGGCCTTAGGATGACATGTATTATTATTTTATTTCAGGATTATGTAACGGATCTATTGAATTATCATTTGGGTGGATGACCTAATTGGTTAGGGTTTGGGTTGGTATAAATATATGTAAGATCTCATTGTAGATCATGGATGGATGGATGTATGTATGAGAAAGGAGTAAATAATGTAATAATTATTTGTGGAGAGGATATAGTTGATCACAGGTGATCGAGTTGGGTTTATGTAAGAGGTTTTAGACCTTCGGTATTGAGCTTAACCGGAACTATAATCTGGCATGTTTGATGCTATCACCAATAGTTCTTCTCTCTGGATTATTGTCCAAATATTTTAAGGTGGTTGACATCTCTATAGTCAGTGAGAATCCATTGTGATGAGAAGTACACTTTAGGCAGTGTGCTTTTCTGCATATGTAGGCCCCTTTTGTAATCATATACTTTTTGCACAAGTATCATCTGACTATGGGTAGGGTTTCCCACTGTGGTTTTTTCCTTTCTAGGTTTTCCATGTACAAATCATGGTGTTATGTGTTATGGTTTCTTGGTATTGATTCTCTGGTTTTCAATTATGCTTTAATGCTTAATCAACTATTCCGGTATAAGTTTTTAAGTGCTTTAATTCACATAATCTGTTAACAATTGATTCAACCCCCCCTCCCTCTTAGTTATTCATCGATTATCCTAACAATTGGTATCAAAGCTTGGTCTTGTTTTTGTAGAAGCTTAATCGCTTGAGGAAGATCCTATGACAACTAATAGTTCAGCTACTATTTTTTGGAAGGAGAACCCTAGGCTTGATGGAACAAACTATGGAGTATGGAAGATTCAGATGGAGACTCATTTAAGATGCATTGGAAAGGAAATTTGGGAAATAACTTAGAAAGGTTACACTCCTCATGATCCGACATCTGCTAATCCTGCACTGACAAACTTGGAAAAGAACAAATCATGGGACTATCAAACAAATCATTAACAAAAGCAATATGGGAGAACTTGTAGACTCTGAATGAAGGTGATCCTATTGTTACAATTACAAAACTTGAATGTTACCAGGTAAGATATGAAAGCTTGAAGATGGAGGAAGATGAAAGAATTTATGCATTCATGGAAAGGGTAAATGAAATTGTATTAGGAATTTAGTATTGTGGTGGATCTCTGAGTGAGGAAGAGATTTTTTCAAAAGTATTAAGGTTTTTCCCACTGACATATAAGATGAAGGTAATGTTCGGATCCAAGAACATTGAGAGGGGGGTGAATCTGTTACCCCATGTCCCCATGCGGTTGCTTATGAACATTTTTTGCTTAAATTTAAGTAGCTGGAATGTTCCCATGTAAAATTCTAATTAAGGGAAAAGAGTAAATTAGAATCTTTCGCTATTTTAGTGGAGCAACAGCAGCTTAAAAAATGAAAATAAGCTTTGAAAAAAAGGGGGGGGCTAGAAATAAGCAGTGGCTGCTTATTGAAAAAAAAAGCACATGGCTTCACCATATTTTTTTGCTCTCCTATTTACTTGCCTAAAATTTTGCTTATGAATTTTATTTGTAAAAAATATTATCAATAATTTCATTTACAAAATAATTTAAGAAGATTGCATAAAAATAAGCAGCCATTTGACTATCCATGGGGCCACCTACTCCACAAATTGCTCCTTAAAAAGTTGACCAGCTGCTGCTAGCCAAAATAAGCTAAGTAGTAGCATGGGGACTTGCCCTTAGAGTATTCGGGTATTTAATTGATTAATTAAACAATATTTGTTTAATTATTTAAGTTCCCTTTATCTCTTTTACACTTAAGCTAACTTTAGGTGCATAATAATTAATCATTTTATTAATTATTATGTGCAAGCCTAGGTTTTATTTTTTAGGGTTTCTTGACCTATTAGAGGATTATTCTTTTCATTGTATTGTATGTTGGCATATGCACACTCTAATGAGACATTGTATGCGATTGAAGGTTTTGTCATTGATGGTAACCTTGCAATCTTATGGCACCGACAAAGGCATTATACCGGCATCGGCAGATCATACTCTACACTGGCACTCAAGACACCGGCACCGGCACAGAAGAAAGGAAGTATACTAGCACAGAGACCGACAAGATTTTGTTTATTATTGTAAAAATGTGTAAGTCAACTTGGAAAATTGTAAACTAACTCTTATATATAAGAGAGATCATTGTAGACATTTGAGATAGGAGATGTAAGCAAAAAGGAAAATATTAGGCAGACCTATTGTGCGAAATATAGGTTAAAGGGTATATGTAAAGAACAGAGCGGGAACCAGTACTGAATCTGGCATTCAAGATGCTATTGTAAAGAAGTACAAGATATTGGATCTGTATAATCCTCATTGTAAGTCAGTGAGACTTCCCATTGAGTAGTGAGCTCTAGGCAGTTGGCCTTCCTGCATGTGCAAGCCCCTATTGTAAGTAATATTCTCTTATTGGCCAGTGAGTGAATATTGTGGGTTACAAATCCCACTGAGGTTTTTCCCACACCGGGTTTCCTCGTTAAAATCTTGTGTTATGGTGTGCTTTTCATGTGGATGTTCTTGATTTTGTTTATTGCATTATTTCTTGCATACCGGTACACTGTCATATTATGTTCTGCATGTTTTAAGTTAAGAAATTCCATTCACCGGTCAGATACTGATTCACGCCCCCCTCTTAGTATCTGTGGGATTCCTAACAATTGGTATTAGAGCTTGGTCCTCTATTTTCAAAAGCCTAATAGCTTGAGGAAGATCTTGACACCGGTAAAGATGGAAAATCTGATGAAGCAACTGGAAGGAGATCTTATAAACTATGATGCAGAAAAATTCAAAAATATCAAACTAGAAGATGATTTAAGGGCAGCTTAGGATATCATTTAGGCACTTCAAGAAAATTTTACTGTTGCAAGAAATAAGAGAAGAGAACTTTGTGAAAAATTTCAAAATGAGAGTGATGAAAAGGAATCACTTAATGATATGATAAGCAAGTTAAAACAAGAGACCATGACAACAAAAAATGAAATGCAGGATATGACTATGAGATTTTGCAAAGAGATTGAGGATAGGAAGAAGAATGAAGAAGAATTGACCAGAAGACTAAGTGATGCAAGAAATGAGAACACAAGAATTAGCTATGAAAATGACATGTTGAAGATAGATCTGATGCATACTCAGAATGACTCAAATGAACTGATGAGACAAAAAGAAGTCTTAGAAAGAGAACTAGAAACTGCAAATCAACATAAAGAAAAATTCAAGAAAATCTTAGAGGAACTTGGCACCTTGCTGAAGAATCAAAAACCTAAAGGTGACACTTCTAGAATTGGCTTTGAAGTTGGTGAAAGCTCCGGTACTGCAAATACTCAGGATCAGAACAAACTGGTAAGACAATCTAATGCTTATAAATTCAATGGAAAATGTTTTAACTGTAATAAGTATGGTCATAGAGAAAATGAATGTAGATCTAGAAATTATCAGAATATCAACACACCCACCGATCAATGTTCTAAATGCAACAAAGTAGGTCACAATTCTGAAAACTACAGAATGAATGTGAGATGTTATGTTTGTGGAAGATTTGGACATTTATCTAATCAATGCAAAACACAAACCGGCATAGGTTATGGGAAAGCTATTCAGAAAAATAATGTAACTTGTTATGCATGTAACAAGAATGGGCATATTGCTAAATTCTGTAGAAGTAAAGGAACACCGGTAGACAACAAAAGTTCTAGCTTGAAAGGTAAAGAAAAAGTTGAAGAGGTTAAGCAAGAATTCTCAAAACAATGGATTAGAAAAGCTGATCTAAATATTGGGAATACTCCTCCACCAGTAGAACAAACCAATGCTTCACCAGTAGGATAGACTAGTGCTCCACCAGCAGGAAGTTCTTCATCAAATTGAAGAAAATTTCCTTGAGGGTTTGGCAATCTATTGATACATGTGCTATTATTCCCCCGGTTAGAGATAAGAAGTTGGAAATTACTTATTACTGGCAAACAATGTTTTGTGAATACTTTACCAGCATGCAATTAATGTGGTAGATGGCGAAAAGACACTATATAATCAAGGTTTTGGCTCCATTTCATTTCACTGAGATTTCAAATTTACGAAGAGCGTGAAGATTCTGAGCTAAGGCATTTCGAGCAAGAAGCAAGAACACTCCAAACAATCATCCATCCTAAGGTAGTAAAAGGTATTTAATCATGGAATCCACCTTTGCAATTGAATATATAGAAAACCCTACTGTTGTTGAAGTGATAAAAATACCTAGGCCTGTATTTCAGTTAGTTCCTAAGGTAGCAAAGAAAGATGATACCTTAGGTGTTTTTTCTCAAATTCCTAAGGGAGTTGTTTATGCTGAAGACCCCAGAATGTACATCCACTGCAACATTGAGGAACTAGGAGATGAAGAAATTAAAACCATGTTTAAAACTATGATATGTGATAAAACTGGCAATGTAAAAGATGAACACAAGATCATTGAGAGCCTAGGATTTACAGAGATCCTTAGCATTCCTGATTTTCCCAAGGATGTGATTAGGATAGTCTTAAGCAGGGTACATGGTGAGTTTTTCTGGTTGGATGCAGTCCACAAAATTACCAAGGAAGCTGTGAAAGCTATCACAGGGTTATCAACCACCGGTAAAAGACCAGATAAAACCAAGAAGGTTTCCAATGACCTAGTTATAAACCTAACTGGTGCAACATTCAATAAGAGGTCCCTAAGAGTTAATGATGTAATAGATATCAATGTGAGATTCATCAACATGATATTAGGATATAAAGCTACTCATGTAAATAGACTCAATTCAGTTTCAAGTTTATGCATTAAGAGTGCTTATGATATGGTCACAAACAATGCAAAAATTGATGTATGTGAGTGGTTAAAAGATGAATTAATTGACAACCTTGGAAAGATCAAGAAGGACAAGAAAGGAACTTTCAGGTTTGGAAATCTGTTAGTATGTCTGATGCTACACATAACAAAATAGGTTCCTGATATAGGTTACAAAGAACTTGGATATGATATACCGATAGGCAAACAATTAACAGAACTATTCAATAACATGGGAGAAGACAAGGAAAAAATATTCATGACTTTTTTCAAGCATTAAAGGCCAAAATGAAGAAAAGAATTAGGCTATCACAAAAGATTGTCGACAAATACAAAGATGAAATATGCTTTGTCATCAAGAAAGATGAAATCTGGATGGAAGCAGTCATCCCAAGGACAGTTTGGGTAACCGAGATGGGCTATGAAACAGATGATCACATAGTTGAAACATATGCTAAAGCACTTCTAGAAGCCACTAGAGAACCTAAGGAAGAATTATTTGGTAGTGCAAAAACCATTGAAAGCCAAATACAATCAAAGAAAAGAGTGAAAAAGGTTGAGGCGGTTGTAAGGAAAGGTTCTAGACAAGCAAAAGCCATCAAAGAAGATGTGTTGAAGAAAACCAGTGTAATAGAGGATGAGTTAGCAGCTCCACAACCTGAAACTCACCTATCACCGGTAGGTACTTCTTCAGGGAGTGACATGCCTACAACTTTCAAAAGAGTTGTAAGAAAAAGAGATCCCTCATCGGCAACCACACCCTCAACCAGGAGGACAAGGCAAAAACAACAAGCAGTGAGATCTCCGATAAGAAAGGCCACACCAAAGAAGAAACTGACACCCAAGAAGAAGAAGAGGACAAACAAAGACTTGGCCCCTCTTGATATACTACTCAATGAAATCATAGAGGAAGGTAAATTGAAGAACATAGAGAAAATATATGACACCTTAATAGCTGATGAAAAAGAGCAAGTTGAAAATAGTGTTATATTACATATGGATATGCACAAGAAGTTTTTGATGGAAGTAGTTGTGAGGCCTCACCTCGACTCAGTCTGACATTTCAGTGGATTTAATATTTAGACTATTATGGATACTTTATTTTGATGCATTTTGAAACTTAGAACTTATATGATTTCAGGATTTGGATAACATTGCTATGTTTTGATGATTTACTTATATGCTTTATGAGATAGAACACTACATGATTGTTAGATAGGATGATATTGCAATGATAGATGTCATTATTGAATTTGCAGGACTTTACTATGATAATAGAACTATGATGTATGGTTAAGTTTATGTGAATTGGGATGAAATTGCTTATGTGAAATTGCTTGATAAAAGATGTATTTAATCTGTGCAAATGAAAATTGTATGCAAGTGATGATGTGTATTGTTATTCCTTTGAACTATATTATATGTGGATATTTAAAAGTACTAATGTGTAAATTGAGATGCGCAGGAAATTTACCATGTGACCATGGAAAATTACGGAGAACCAAACCTAGACCTATGTATGTTCGTAAGCCAGGGGTTGTCTATTTGGAGAGACAACACCCCGTTTGTGTTGTATTTTTATTCGTAACAGTATATGCTGCATGAGTGTTAAGTGTTATTTAAATTTAATGTGTAAAAACCACAAGAGATGATTTCATGTTTTAAATTGTAAAAGTGTTTTATTTATGTCACTTGACACATGTGTGGATTTAAGTTTAAATGTTTTATTTTTGTCTCTTGGTGGGAAAGTGTTCAACTATAGCTTTTTCAAATAATGTAACGTGATGTCATAAAAACTTTGGGAAAAGAATCTTTGGAGAGGTCAACATATGTTTGACCCGAAAATAAACTTCAGAGGGGTTTAAAATGGGTTAAATGAACACCTAGGGGTAGTTTAATAGGGTTTCCTAAAGCCCATAAGGTATACCTAAGGGTTAGGGGTAATTTTAGGCAAGTTTCTACTCCTTAGTGACCTTTTTGACACTTTAAAAATTGGCTTTTCTGAGTTGTGCGAAAATTGAAATTAGAAGTTTGATCTTAGTTGTAAACTTTCCTTTTCAAATGAGAGTCTTTTTCCCATTGTCTTACTTTCCTTTTTGAGTTTTAGAAACTTGTGAGAACTAAGAGAAGGGGCTTCTTAAGCAAGAATTTGAGAATTTGAGGGTAATCACCCACTCTCCATTTTTTGGAACAAAGAAAATTTTGAATAGAATAGAAAAGATTTGAATAGAAAAAAAATTGGCTAAGGGTAGAAGAAGAAGATCCATGGATTGGGCAGCTCTTCCTCAAATATCATCATACCTTTGGGCAGATTAAGGTTGGTTTCATTATTCTTTAAAATGTCTTCTTCTAGCATGTGTCTGGAAGTATGTTGGTGTAAAAAAATCTGTGTTTTGGGAGTTTTCTCAAGACCTCTTACTCTTGGGAGAGAGGAGGATCTTGTGGGTGGTAGCAGTGACAACCCTCGAGTGAGAGACTCTCGTTTGAGAGTGATCACAAGGGATCTTTGTGTGACCCTTGCTGCATGGCCTGTTTGTGCAATGGGGGTCATAAGGAGGGATATAAGGCTAGAATGCCTTGGGGGGCATAAGGAATAAGGGGTTGAAATTCTTGATGTATTTATTGTGCCATGAGGTGGCTACTTGTTTTCCATACTTGCAGTTCTCCTTAGGGTATTGGTCCACTACCACCCTTAAAAAGGTCATCACCAAAGTGTGGTGCAGTGTAACCAAGTTTGGGAGTGTGTTTGTAATTTGTGTGTTCCTGCCTTCTATGTGTTTGCATGTTTGTTACCCATCTAGGGCTTGGTTCTCCGAGCTCGGGGGTGGCTACCAGTTAGCCTAGGCTAGGAGTTGAGCACTCCATGGTCATATTTGTGTTTTATTATGTAGGAATGCCAAGAGAAAAGAATAGGAAAAGTGAAAGGTTGCAGAAGATTATTGTTGAAGAGATTTAAATTCATTTGCAGTTATTAGTTTTAATTTGATAGGAGAAATATACCCTCATTCATTGAAATGAGAGGCAAGTTGTAATTTTGAAAATAGACATGAGATTTGTTATTGTAGTTAAATAAAGAAACATCCTGTATTTTTGTAGAATATTGTTAGAGTTGTAAAAAGCTAGATATGCTTCTATTTTCTATTTTTTTTTTAAAAAGAGAGGATTGCTTTTGATTGCATGCAATAGTTTTTTTGGTAATATAAAAGAAAAATCAGTTTTATTTAGATCTAGATTCTTCTTTTTAGCTGAGAATTTTATTCCCATTTTAATAGCAGAAAATTATGAGTTGTATTTGATGTTAGCTTTTAAATAAATAAAAAGAAAAAAAAAATTGTTTAGTTAGTTGTTGTATTAGTTGTGGAAATAGTGAATGAATTTATTGCAGAAAAGTATAATGTAATCCTAAAAATAGTATTTCCTAAGTTCAGAAAAAAAAGGATATATAGTCCTGATGTGCTATGATAAATAGTTTAGCAGTAGATTTATTCCATTTTCTTTTAGTATTTAAAAATTAAAAAAAAAATAAATAGGAAAGGCTTAAACTAGGTTGCATGCAAATTGTGGTTTAAAAATTATTTTTTTTGAATTCTGTTTCAGTAAATCAATTGAGTACATTATAGTTCTGAAAAAATATATCACCATTAAATAGACTTATTCTATATTTCCTTTCCTACATTTGTAAATCAGATTCTTCCATGATTTTCGATGTCAGTTTAAGAAAAGATTTAATACTATAAGTTATAATAAATATATATATAATTATATACATGTAGAAAGCACGAATATATTTATATATATTTTTATATAAATCATGCCATATAAATATCCTGCAAAACAAAAAAAAAAAAAAGTAAGCCTAAGTTTATATATATATATATATATATATATATATATATATATAATTTAACATAAAGATTTACCCTTGTTATTTTGTTTTTAAAAATTTTTGCATGAAAAATATATATTTAGTAATGTATATATATATATATTTATATATAAATAAATTTTAAAAAAATATATATTAAAAAAAAAAAAAAAAAAAAAAAGAGGAAAAAAAAAAAGAGAGCCGAGCACTGTGCATCGCACAGTGAACGGCGGGCAAGCCGCGCACTGTGCAATGCACAGTGACCAGCGGAGCCACGCACTGTGCAATGCACAGTAGACGGCGGTGCCGCACACTATGCAGTGCACAGTGGACAGTGGGGCCGCACACTGTGCGTTGCACAGTGGGCGGCAAGGCCGAACACTGTGCAATGCACAGTGGGCGGCAAGGCTGAACACTGTGCAATGCACAGTGGGTGGCCATTGCCGGGTCACCTTCAAAAAGAAAACCCCCGCCTCTCTTGATCCGCCTCCGCACCGTTGACTCACCCTTAACTCGGCCCTGCAACATGGGATATAACAAATATATATATATTAAACCCTAGCCCGGGTAGGGCTAGGGTTATTAAATAAAATTAAATGTTTAACTCATTTAGTTTAGGGCCATTTTAGAATAAGAAAATCCCTAATTAGGGATGAAGGGCCAAATGGTTATTAAGTGGGAAAGATAATTTTGAAGATTATATATATATATATATATATATATATAGGTTATATTTTTGGGTATGTATCTATATAGAGTTTTTAAATATTTAAATACCTCTATAGGATATACTAATTAAGAAGCTTTTAAAAAAAGGATATAAATAAGTTTAAAGAATAAAGCTTAGTTTTATTTTAAGAAAAAAAGAGTATTTAGTGTGATAAATACTTAATTATGCCCTAGTTAATTTAATTAGAGCATTAAATTTTAAAATGGATTTTAAAGGGAGTAATTTAAGCACCTTCCATTTGAGGTTAGAATGGATAATTTTTAATTGGCTTTCTAAAGACGAGTAATAGCTACTCGTAATTAATTTTGCCCATGTAAATTGAATTATCTAAATTAAATGGCACTTTAAACGATTATTATAATTATTGAATTAAAAATGGATGTTTAGGCTATATAGTCTTATTGGAGATTGAATTTATCTTCATCTTCTATTTTTTTTAATGAGTTTGATTTAATAAATTTAATGACTAGGTATCTCGTGAAGATAAAATTAAACCATTTAGATTTCCACAAATAAAATTTAATTAATAATCGATACTTGGTTCGTATCAGAATTAGCTCGAATATAGAAATGGCAAATACATTAACACATGTCATGTGAGTGAACTTGTTAATTAATTAGTATTTAAAAAAAAAAATCATTCCGTTTTTTGCCCTAAATTTTGGGCATGACAGTAGTAAATGAAATTCCTGATGAACTATTCAAAAGACTAGAAGCAAGAAGACAAGCAATAATAGAATTGGATAAGAAAATAAAGATTGAAAAGCTACTTACTGTATATCCGGTAAACTCTCCCCAAGAAATTGATGACCTAATTGCTCAAGCCAACCGGATAGTATTTTCTACTGCACACTGGCACGTTACTTTAATGGTAGGAAGAGTTAATGAGGTAACAGAGGAAATAGAAAATGGATGGGATATATTCCTAGTTGAGAAAGAAAAATAAGAAGAGCACAGGAACCCCAAACCCATAAAATTTTATCAGAAAGATAGAGACAAGTGGAAAGGTAAAGTTGGTGGACCACCTAGTATCAAGGTTAGAGGCAACTTACCCCCACCTCCTTTGATTACTTCACCGGTAGAAAACAACAACTATTGAAGATCAACTGACAGCTGAGAGTATGGATGTAGAGGATGATAATCCTAATCCTGAAGTTTTATATACTGTGGATGTTGATACTCAAAAGATCAACATAGTGGTAGACAAAGATACAACCGATAAGACTGATATGGCTAGTGAGCCTCCCGTAGCTAAGGAAACTGATAACACACAGGAGAAACTGACAAAAGACAAAGAGTAAAAGGTAGAGACTCAGACTCAGATTGAGGCAATGCAACAAACAGAGGAACAAATAGAGCAAAAGGCTCCGGAACAGGAACAACAACAATAGGAATAGGTACATAAGGAAACAGTATCACCGACAACTAGTGAAGTAGAAAAACCATTGCTTAAAGAAATGCAGACACAAACAGACCTACCAGAGGTCAATACAAGCTTGGTTACTTCCGCTGGTACTCAGATTATTGATTCATCATTAAGCTTCAAATCAACTAATGTGACTGAGGTACTACTAGCAGCTCACAAGCTTACAAAGCAATTGATGATACCATACCAATTTTGAAGGTAATTGCTCCCAACTGTAATATAGACAACAAAGATTCTTTAGGACAATTGGATACACTGTGTAAATATATCTCAAAAAACATTGAGAAAATAAAAGAAGAGTCATTGAAAGATAAAGTAGAAGTTGAAAAACATAAATTCTTTGATGAGAAAATATAGAAGTGTAATAGAGATTTTGACACACTTCTACCGAAATTATGTAATTTAGTGAAAGAGTACAAAAATTTGTACAAAGATACCTATAAAACAAATTTTTTGACTGTAGATATAGACAAGAAAATGAGCAAGGTACAGGATGAGATCAATAAACTTGTAGATAGTTTTGTCAACTCACCTGATACACTATCAGTATTTTAGGAGAAGATAACAAATTTTGAGGAAGAACTACTTAAATTGGAAAGAGAGAAAGAAAGAATAGTAAATAAGGCAAAGCATTTGGGATCAAAACTAAGTCCAAGATTGGACTATCTAGCATCTCTATGGAAGGAAGTATCTGAGGCACTAATACAGGGAATGAAAACACCGGCAAAGCATTTGCAGTATATCACCGATACAATGAAGAGAATAGAGACAACAATAAAGGATAGCAAAAAGTTTATGGACAATATAAAATTGATTTTGGGAGATCTTTTTCAAATTGTAACTACCCAGTTACAAGGTTGAAACTACAAACTCTACTGACATCTTGACAACCTTTGTCATTGATGCCAAAGGGGGAGTAGTGGAATGAGAAAACTCAAATCATAGCAATCATATGCTCAGGGGGAGCACACACATTTTTGGTAACATTTTTGGACTTCACATTTTTGGATCATTTTTGAAATTTCTCATGAGTGTTGCCATCAATGCCAAAGGGGGAGATTGTTGGGATATGCACACTCTAATGAGACATTGTATGTGATTGAAGGTTTTGTCATTGATGACAACCTTGCAATCTTATGGCACTGGCAAAGGCATTATACTGGCATCAACAGATCATACTCTACACTGACACTCAGGACACTGGCACCACCACAGAAGAAAGGAAGTATACCAACATAGAGGCCGACAGGATTTTGTTGTATTATATTTTGTTTATTATTGTAAAAATGTGTAAGCCGACTTGGAAAATTGTAAAATGACTCTTATATATAAGAGAGATCATTGTAGACATTTGAGATAGGAGATGTAAGAAAAAAGGAAAATATTAGGCAGACGTATTGTGTAAAATATAGGTTAAAGGGCATATGTAAAGAACAGAGTAGGAACCGGTACTAAATCTGGTATTGAAGATTCTATTGTAAAGCAATACAAGATATTGAATTTGTATAATCCTCATTGTAAGTCAGTGAGACTTCCCATTGAGTAGTGAGCTCTAGGCAGTTGGTCTTCCTGCATGTGTAGGCCCCTATTGTAAGTAATATTCTCTTATTGGCCAGTGAGTGAATATTGTGGGTCACAAATCCCACGAATGTTTTTCCCACACCGGGTTTCCTCTTTAAAATCTTGTGTTATGGTGTGCTTTTCATGTGGATGTTCTTGATTTTTCTTATTGCATTATTTCTTGCATACTGGTACACTGCCATATTATGTTCTACATGTTTTAAGTTAAGAAATTCCATTCATCGGTCAGATACTAATTCACCCCCCCCTCTTAGTATCTGTGGGATTTCTAACATTGTAAGGATTATCACATTACACATTTTGTGAATATTGAGCTCTCATGTTTTGAGCATATTTTCTGTGTATTTGTTTTATTTGTTATTTGCTTCCTTACTTCTCCTTGTAACAGGTTATTCAACTTGCAGAGATCATTTGGGCTCCTGTGGTGTTGTGTTTCTCAACTCTCATAGAATCAGTGTTCTGTCAGAATGAACAGTTTTTACCTTTCTAGACCACGCATATATATATATATATATATATATATATATATATATATATATATATATATATATATATATATATATATATATATATATATATATATATATATATATATATATATATATATATATATATATATCGGTAAACAAATAAACATATAACATGAACCAAATAAACCATCCACATAAATGAACACCATAACACACAAAATTTATACGTGGAAAACCTCAATGAGGAAAAACCATGGTGGGATTTGTAACCCACAATATCAATTCACTAGCCATATGAAAAGATATTACATATAATAGGGGCCTGCACTTGTAGGAAGGCACACTGCCTAGAGCATACTGCTCATCACTAAAGAGCCTCACTAACTACAAGCTTTCTGCCAAACTAAATTTTTGAAAATGAACTCAAGAATCCATCTGCTATGCCAAATAGAGTTTCGGTTCTGGTTCTGCTCTGTATCGGTTCATAAACTCTGAACTACTACTGGTATCTCTTCTCCTCCAAGAATGCTTTCCAAGCTATCTACAGATCATTGCATGATATAGCATTCACATACAAAATGATCTCCATACATATATTTCACATCATAGAGTTCTTCTATATTATCCTATATCCACATATTTGATCTATCACATCACTTTCTAAAATAATGTAGCAGACTGACCTATATACCTATTACAAATGATATGCCTTATGTTGACTTACAATAAATTTACAAAAATGTCAGGCTTGACATTAATAATTACAAAATGATTTAAGTAAATCCTCCTTGATGTCGACTTCCAAAGAAGTATCGATGTCGGTGCCGGTGTAGCCCTAAATGCTCCAAAGCTGGTATCTGTCGGTATATGCTTTCTAGTGCCAATTTATGACTTCCATCATATCTTTTTGCCATCAATGACAACAAAATGAATCCAATGAGTGTCAATTGCCAATAGATAACGTCAATTAATGAGCTAAGAACCATGCCCAATTGTACTGTCAATAGAGATACTCTTGTTGTGAATTTATCTTCTTTTGAACTTGAAGAATTTAGTCCTCTAGGAGCTACAAATATTGATACTGTATTTAAGGCATCTAAAACATCAACTGGCAAGCAAGATTGGAAAGTTTTGTATGCAAAGGAATTGGAAGAGATTAGGAAAGAAGATGAAAAACTTGAGCAACTTGAAGCCCTATTTGCTAGAAGGATACCTAAAGATCAGACAAGAATTAAGTATGCAGGAAAATATCCTTTCAAATGTTTTGCATGTAATAAGATAGGTCATTTTGCATCTATATGTCCTGAAAGGAATTCAAAATTGGAAGAAAGAGCAAGAAGATTTTTTAAGCCTAACCTTGAATATCCGATCAAGCATAGGTACATGAGAAACAAAAACAAATCGTGCTACTATGTTGATGGGGATGTTGGTATTGTTGATGTGTTGCATTGGTTTTTTCATTGATGTCAATACTTATCAACACTTATCCTTCTGGAGATATTTGGTTATGTTCACTGGCAAGTTCAGTGACTTATGCATAGTCACCAGTATTTGGTTCACCAGCAGGTTATATTGTTCACCGGCACTGAGGATGACTTGTTATCATTTGGAGATCACTTGGTTATATCAAAGACATGGTTTGAACACTTGGTTTTAGTATTTTGGCTATTGGTCTAATCAGGTTGACATATTTGTTGTTACCGAAAAATTGGTCTAGGTTGTGGATCAACATGCATTATCTATTCCAAATCAGCATGATATGTTATGGAGATGATTTAATCAATTGGATATTATTGTAATTCTATTGAGCCTACATGATGCATTGCATCTTGACTTGTTGTAAATTGATTTAATTGTAATATTCTTTATTAGCCAACCCACACATTTGGTCTTAGGTTTTGGTATATATGTAAGATCTCATTTGTGAGATGATGTAATAGATAGAAGGAAGATAATGGTATATGGTTATTGTATTGTAACATGGTATGTGCAAATATTGAAGATCACATGAGCAGACCATAGAGAAGGTGATTATCAGAGGCTAACTAGTACTAAATCCTGCATTGGAGATGCTACTTTGAGCAGTACATTATCATTGGATTTAATCATCCAATTGTAGGTAGTGTGACTTTTATTTTGTGATTGAGTAGTGCGCTCTAGGCAGTTGGCCTTTCTGCATGTGCAAACCCCATTTGTATACACATACTATCTGCAATAGTATCATCTAATTGTGGGTAAGGTTTCCTACCATGTTTTTTCCCTTTACAGGGTTTCCATGTACAAATCTATGTGTTATGTGTTGTGGATCTTGTTTCTCTTTCTGTTTCATGCATTAAGTTTCACCAGTATTGATATTAACTATTAATCTGTTAACCGACATTAACTTTGGTTTACCAGTATTATGTATCAAGTTTGATTAAGTTATATTTGGGTTGAAATTAATAGACAACTGATTCACCCCCCCTCTCAGTTGCCTTCAGGTCCTAACAATTGGTATCAGAGCTAAGTCCTCTTTTTGCAGAAGTTTAACACCTTGAGGAGATTCTATGATAACTAACTTTTTCAGGATGGATAGTCCAAAACTTGATGGAACTAACTATGGTATAAGGAAGATCAGAATGGAGACACATCTGAATTGCATTGGAAAAGACATATGGGATGTTATATATAATGGCTATGTTTGTCCTACACCGAATCAACCTAATCCACCAATATTGGGTAAGGATCACACCGATCTACTGCTAAAGCTATTTGGGATAAATTGGCGATAATGAATGAAGGAGATACCGCTGTCAAAATTGCAAAACTGGAATGCTTCTGGGTCAGGTATGAAAATCTGAAAATGGAAGAAGATGAAATAATTTTTGCTTTTATGGAAAGGGTTAATGAAATTATTTTGGGAATACAATGTTGTGGAGGTTCCTTAAGTGAAGATGAAATTGTTTCTAAATTTTTGAGAACATTGCCGCAGGCATACAAAATGAAAGTAATTTCTATTAGTGAGTTGAGAACAATGCCTAATACATCAGTGTCTAGAGATACCTTGGTTGGAAAACTTTCAACATTTGAGCTTGAGGAATTTGATCCTGTTGCTACAATTAAGATAGATTTAGCCTTCAAAGCATCATCATCATCATCATCATCATCTAATAAATCTGATTGGAAAACACTTTATTCAAGAGAACTTGAAGATATTAGGAGGGAAAATGAAGAACTGGAAGAACTTGAAGCACTATTTGCAAGGAAAATGCCTAAAGGTCCCACTGGAAGTAAGTATGAACGTAAAGCACCATTTAAATGTTTTAACTACAATAAAGTTGGTCATATGGCATCTAGATGTCCTGATAGACATGAAAGATTAAGAGAAGAAGCTAAAAAAACATATAAGCCTAACCTTGAATATCAGAGATACAGATTTAAGAAGAATAGAGACAAATCATGTTACTATGTTGATGAAGGAGTTAATGATTATTTTGATAAAGAATCGATAGAAAATGGATGGGCTTTTGTTGCAATAATAGAAGATCAACTGACACCTACTGTTCCACCAGTAGAGAAGGCCCTGGCAACTAAAATTGAAGAAAAGGGTGAATGGATTATAGGTTCCGGATGTTCACATCATATGACTAGTGACAAAAGTAAATTCTTTATCTTTTCAAGAATACAATGGAGATCTAGTAAGATTTGGGGATGACAAAGCTTGTTTGATCAGAGGAAAAGGAACTATATCTTTTTATGGTAAGCACAATACTGACAACATTTATTATGTTGAAGGTTTGAAGCATAATCTTTTGAGTGTTGGTCAATTAGTTGAAAAGGGATTTCGGTTACAATTCAAGAATGGTAAATGCAAAATCATGAATAGAACTCATTTCAAGATTGCAACTGGTAACCAAACTAGAGGTAATATCTTTCATTTGAATAATAATGAAAAGACATGCTTGATTGCACATATTGATGAAAGTTGGTTATGGCATAAAAGACTTTGTCATGTGAATTTTGATTGGATTGTAAAGATTAGTTCAACAAAGGCAGTCAGGGATTTACCTAAGATTGGAAAACCTCATAATCCGGTATGTAAGGAATGTCAAATGGGAAAGCAAGTTAGAACAACTTGTAAGAGTATTTCTGAGAAATCCAATAATGTTCTTGATTTAATTCATATTGACGTGTGTGGTCCGACAAGAACAAGAAGTCTTCAGGGAGATAGATGCTTTATGCTAATAATTGATGATTATTCTAGAATGTGTTGGGTTACATTTCTCACGGAGAAATCAAAAGCTTTTGGGAAGTTCAAATTATTCAAGGCAATGGTAGAGAATGAAACCAGTAAGAAAATCAAATGATTAAGATCAGATCAAGGAGGTGAATTTACATCTAAGGAGTTTAATACATTTTGTGAAGTGAATGGAATTAGAAGACAACTATCAGCACCCCGGACACCTCAGCAAAATGGAGTTGTGGAAAGGAAGAACAAAACTATTCAAGATGCAGCTAGAAGCATGATATTAGAAGAAAATCTACCTCATGTGTATTGGAGAGAAGTAGCCAATACAATGGTTTACACTTTCAACAAAGTTCACATCAAAGGTGAAACCGGTAAGACACCTTATGAATTATGGTTTGGTAATATTCCTACTCTTAAATATTTCAGAATATTTGGAAGCAAATGCTACATTAGGAGAGATGAGTATATTGGCAAATTTGATCCTAGAAGTGATGAAGGAATATTTCTTGGTTATTCATCTAAGATAAAAGCATATAGATGTTTTAATAAAAGATTTTCAGAAAATCATTGAGAGTGCAAATGTGAAGATAGATGAACACTTTAGAGGAAATTCAAGGTCTATGGATTTTGAACCGGCAGTTGAGATGATCATAAATGAACCTATACAGTGTGCACCGGTACATAATATTGATCCAGTCACACCGGCATCATCAAAGAATTCCACAGTTACTGAAGAACAACAACAAGTGAACACACCTAGGTATGTAAGATTGAATCACTCTGAAAGTCAGATAATTGGGAATAAGTATCAAGGAGTTATGACAAGAGGAAGACTGACAAATGAAGAGGTATGTTTAATTTCTCAAATTGAACCAGCATCTATTATTGAGGCATGTGAAGATAAACATTGGATTAAAGCTATGGAAGATGAATTAGAACAAATTGAAAAGAATAATACATGGACATTGGTTCCTCGGCCTAAAGATAAAAATGTAATTGGAACTAAATGGGTATTTAGAAATAAACTTAATGAAGATGGTAAGGTAATCAGAAACAAAGCAAGATTAGTGTGTAAAGGATGTTCACAGAAAGAGGGAATTGATTACAATGAAACCTTTGCACCGGTAGCTAGAATTGAGGCAGTCATATTATTTCTTGCATTTGCAACACACAAGAACTATAAAGTATATCAAATGGATGTAAAATGTGCATTTCTAAATGGTAATCTTGAAGAAGAAGTTTACATTGAACAACTTGATGGATTTCATTGACAAATGATAAAGATATGGTTTGCAGATTAAGGAAATCTTTATATGGATTGAAGCAACCTCCTAGAGATTGGTATGCTAGATTGGACAAATATCTTTTGAAACTTGGTTACACTAAAGGTAATGCTAACAAAAACTTATATTTCAAAGTGACTAATGAAGACATCTTGGTTATTGAAGTTTTTATTGATGACATCATTTTTGGAGGAGAAGATGGATTGTGTAAAGACTTTGCTAATAAAATGTAGGAAGAATTTGAAATGTCTATGATTGGGGAGATAAAATTCTTTTTAGGATTGCAGATTTTACAAACTAATAAAGGAATATTCATATGTCAAACAAAATACTTGAAGGAACTACTAAAGAAATTTGGTATGGAAAACTCTAAACCGGTAAGTACTCCTATGACTACAACTAATAAATTGACATTGAAGGATGATTCAACTCATGTTAATTTGACAAGATACAAATCTATGATTGTAGGTTTATTGTATTTGACACAAAAAAGACCTGATATAATGAATGCAGTATGTATTGTTTCAATATTTCAGAGTAATCCTAGAGAAAATCATGAATCAACAGTGAAAAGGATTTTCCGGTATCTACAAGGCACAACAAATCTTGGTTTATGGTATCCTAAAAATGAAAATTTTGATTTATGTGCATACACTGATGCAAATTGGGCAGGAGATCTAGATGATAGAAAGAGCACCACCGGTGGGGCATTCTTTCTTGGTAGTAGATTGATTTCATGCTTGGGCAAGAAAGAGAGTTGTACGTCATTATCAATAGCAGAATTAGAATATGTTGCAACAACAACTAATTGTACACAGATATTATGGATTAAGCAAATGTTGAAGGACATAAAGGTAAAATGAAAAGAACCTATAATCATTTATTGTGATAATTCAGCAGCAATTGATATATCTAATAATCTGGTATTTCACTCTAAAACTAAACATGTTTCTATCAAATATAATTTTCTGAAAGAGAATGTTGAAGCAAAAGAAGTGAGACTGGTTTATGTGAATATTGAAGAGTAGATTGCAGATATGTTTACAAAGCCTTTGCCTAAGGAAACTTTTGAATATCTCAGAGAGTAGCTTGGGGTTATACCCTCACTGGTAGAGACTTAGACAGTTGGTGTTTGACATCAAACCCACAAAATTAACAGAGAAACCTTTTTCTAGCTTTGATGGAGGAGAGCTACTTCTCAGGGGGAGTAGTTGGAGAAGTTGGTTATAACAATTGGTTGTATCTGGTATTTATATTGCTTTGGCATTTGATGTCAAAGTGGGAGAGATATCTATGGAAAAACAAACACTATCATTTATGGAGAGATTATTCATTGGGGGAGAGATATATACTCTCTGCATTTATATTTTGATTTTTGGTATTGATCTATTCTAGAGATTATTGATTTTTGGTTTTTGGCATTATGTTTTGGCACTTAGATGTTTTTCCATCTTGTGTTGCCATCAATGCCAAAGGGGGAGATTGTTGGTATTATGGATGTGTTGCATTGGTTTAGTCATTGATGTCAACACTTATCAACACTTATCCTTCTGGAGATCTTTGGTTATGTTCACCAGCAAGTTCAGTGACTTATGCACAGTCACCGGTATTTGGTTCACCAACAGGTTATATTGTTCACCGGCATTGAGGATGACTTGTTATCATCTGGAGATCACTTGGTTATGTCAAAGACATGGTTTGGACACTTGGGTATGGTATTTTGGTTATTGGTCTAATCGGGTTGACATTTGTTGTTACCAACAAATTGGTCTAGGTTATGGAATGACATGCATTATCTATTCTAGATCAGCACGACACGTTATGGGGATGATTTAATCAATTAGATATTGTTGTAATTATATTGAGCCAACATGATGCATCACATCTTGACTTGTTGTAAATTGATTTAATTGTAATATTATTTATTAGCCGATCTACACATTTGGTCTTAGGTTTTGGTATATATGTAAGATCTCATTTGTGAGATGATGTAATAGATAGAAGGAAGATAATGGTATATGGTTATTGTATTGTAACATGGTATGTGCGAATATTGAAGATCACATGAATAGACGATAGAGAAGGTGATTATCAGACCCTAACTGGTATTGAATCCAGCATTGGAGATGCTACTTTAAGTAGTACATTATCACTAGATTTAATCATCCAATTGTAGTTAGTGTGACTCCTATTTTGTGATCGAGTAGTGAGCTCTAGGAGGTTGGCCTTTCTGCATGTGCAGACCCCATTTGTATACACATACTTTCTGCAGTAGTATCACCTGATTGTGAGTAAGGTTTCCCACCATGTTTTTTCCCCTTATAGGGTTTCCACGTACAAATCTCTATGTTATGTGTTGTGGATGTTGTTTCTCTTTTTTTTTCATGCATTAAGTTTCACCGGTATTGATATTAATTGTTAATTTGTTAATCGACATTAACTTTGGTTTATCAGTATTATGTATCAAGTTTGATTAAGTTATATTTGGGTTGAAATTAATAGACAACTAATTCACCCCCCCCCTCTCAGTTGCCTCCGGGTCCTAACAGAGGAAGGAGTAACTGATGACTAGAAGAAGAATCGACAGGAGAGTCAAATAATGGATCAGACTGGGTATTTTATGCTATGAAAGAAGATGACCTAGAAACAATTATCAAAAATAAGGAAAAGGCCTTTGCAGCAAAAGTTGAAGAAAAACATGAATGGGTAATACATAGTGGATGTTCTCATCATATGACAGGAGAAAAAATAAAGTTTCTAACCCTGCAATAATTTGATGGTGGTCAAGTCAGATTCGGTAATAACAAGGCATGCATGATCAAAGGAAGAGGAACCATTTCATTGGATGGTAAGATTAACATTGATAATTTCTATTATGTTGAAGGTCTGAATCATAATATTTTGAGTGTAGGATAGTTGGTAGAGAGAGGATTTCAATTACAATTCAAAGATTGAAAGTGCAACATCATTAGCAAATCAGGGTTGGAGATTGCAACCGGTACATAGACAAAAGATAACATCTTTCATTTGAACTCTGGTGAAAAGACATGTTTGATTGCACATATTGATGAGAGTTGGCTATGGCATAAGAGGTTGTGTCATGCAAATTTTTATTTCATTGTAAATATTAGTTCAACTAAGGTAGCTAGAGATTTACCTAAGATTGTGAAGCCTCATATCTACTGGACAGAAGTAGTAAGTACAATGGTTTATACATTCAATAGAGTTCATATCAAAGGAGATACTTGTAAGACACCTTATAAATTATGGTTTGGTCATTCCCTTACTCTTAAGTATTTTAGAATCTTTGGAAGTAAGTGTTATATCAAAAGAAATGATTCCATTGGAAAGTTTGACCCTAGATGTGATGAAGGAATATTTCTTGGTTATTAAACTAAAAGCAAAGCATATAGATGTTATAACAAAAGATTACAGAGAATTGTGGAGAGAGATAATGTGAAAGTGGATGAGCAGTAGAAAGACCAAGCTAAATCTTATGATAGTGAACTGACAGTGGAAATGATCATAACTAATATGGTAGTGCCTGTACTAGAACATAATATTGAACCAGTCACCTCGGCATCATCAGAAAACTCAATTGTAACTGAAGAGCAGCAGAGAGAACCTAAAAATCAGAAAACACCAAGGTATTTAAGGCTAAATCATTCTGAAAATAAGATCATTGGAGATAAAAACATGAGAGTTATGACAAGGAGAAGATTGGCAAATCAAGAGGTATGTTTCATTTCTTAGATTGGATCAAAATCAGTAATTGAAGCTTGTAAATATGAATGTTGGATGAAAGCTATGGAAGATGAATAAGATCCGATAGAAAAGAACAACACTTGGACTTTGGTTTCGTGACCTAAATATAAGAATGTTATTGGAACAAAATGGGGTTTTATAAACAAACTAAATTAGGATGGACAAGTTGTAAGAAACAAGGCTAGATTGGTTTGCAAAGGATATTCTCAGAAGGAAGGGATTGATTATGGTGAAACTTCTGTACTGGTAGCTAGAATTGAAGCTGTTAGACTATTTCTTGTTTATGTAGCCTATAAGGAATACAAGGTCTATCAAATGGATGTTAAGTGTGCATTTCTGAATGGAGAAATTGAAGAGGATGTCTTTATTGAGAAAGTTGATGGATTTTTAATGACATATGATAAAAATATGGTTTGCAGATTAAGGAAAGCCCTATATGGACTAAAACAGGCTCCTAAAGCTTGGTATGCAAGGTTGGATAAGTATCTTTTGAAGCTTGATTTTATGAAAGGTGATGCTTACAATAACCTATATTATAAGATCACTAATGATGATATTCTGATTATTGAAGTATTTGTTGATGATATCATTTTTGGAGGTGAAGAAAAATTATGCATGGAATTCTCTGATAATATGCAGAGTGAATTTGAAATGTCTATGACTGGAGAAATAAGATTTTTTCTAGGTTTGCAGATTACTCAGACTGACAAAGGCATCTTTATCTATCAAACCAAGTATCTAAGGGAATTATTGAAGATATTTGGTATTGAAAATTCCAAACCGGTTAGTACTCCTATGGTCACGAGTGAAAAATTGTCAATTAATGGTGTATCCTCTGTAGACACCTAAAAATATCTCATTGATCATGTACTAATTATTCCTCTAATTAGTTAAATAATTCTTTAATTATTTATTTAAGTTAATTAATCTTATTCTTCTATTTCATATTTCTTCATAATCTTACTAATTATTCTATTTTTTATTCTATCATCATTTAATCATTTTAATCATTTTCTAAATATTAATTAAATATTAATTATTTAATTAATTATGATTAATTCCCCAATTTAAATAATCTTTATTATTTAAATAAATTAATTTTCAGTTTCTATCTCTCTAATCATCTAATCATTTAACCCTTTTCTAAATATTAATTAAATATTTATTATTTAATTAATTGTGATTTAATCCTTTAAATTAAATAATCTTTATTATTTAATTAACTAATTAATTCTTCCTTTTCCAAATCCCCCAAATTTTAATTTCATTTAATTTCATATTCTTCTAATTTCTTCCAAATTCAAATACATGTGCATGATTTCAAAAACCAAATTGAAAATCAAAGTCAAGTTCTAAATATATTCAAATGCTAAATTGAATTAAAATAAATTCAATTATTTGAATAAATCTCATGCAAAGATTAAATTGAAAATCTAAGTTAAAATGCAAGCACATGCTAAATTAATTAATTCAATTAATCAATTAATTAAATCATTTATCTCTTCAACTTCTATTTCCATCTTTTTGTTAGCTTTTTCTAAATGAAGCTTTCTTTGTCATCTTCTTTATTTCCTCCAATCATTCTTTTTCTTCCTTTAGTAAGCTTTTTCTCAATTAGTTGACTCAATTAATGTATTCAATCTATTGAGTTTCACTCCTACAATCAGCAGTTCAACTATCAATTTTCATGCAAGCTCACCTGAGTTCCACCTCTTGATCAATCTGGTCCACCTTTCAATCAATCTCATCCAAAAATCTATAAATTGAGCATCCAATCTCCATTACTTTTAATCACGAACTTTGAATCTTTGTGTCACTTGCAGGTTACCAGCGCAATATCTGAGAGCCATCATACCACAGAGAAGAGAAGACCAATGGAAGCTATATGAAATCTTGGAATAGGGAGTTTGATTTGAACTATTTTAATTCCTATTTGTTTGATATTGCATTATTTCATTATTAGTTTGTTAAGATTCTTTGATTAGACAGGGATTTGTGATTTCCCTTTGATTTCTAATTGAATATACTTGTTATAAAGATGAATTTTGCATGCACCCATCCCCTCCAGTAAATTCTACAAGATATAAATCCATGATTGGTGGTTTGCTATATTTAACTCAGACTAGACCAGATATAATGAATGCAGTCAGTATTATATCAAGATTTCAAAGTAATCCAAGAGAAAATCATGAAATTGCAATAAAAAGGATATTTCGGTATTTGCAAGGAACAACTGAATATGGTTTATGGTACCCTAAAGATGATGACTTTACTTTATATGCATATATAGATGCAGATTGGGCAGGTGATGCTGATGACCGAAAGAGCACATCCGATGGAGCATTCTTCCTTGGGAAGAAGTTGGTTTCATGGATGAGAAAGAAGCAATCATGCATTTCTTTATCTGCTGTTGAAGATGAATATGTTGTAGCCGCAACCAATTGCACTAAGGTTCTATTGATGATGCAGATGTTGAAGGATATACAAGTGAGTTGTAAAGATCCGGTTGTTATCCATTGTGATAACTCTGCAGCTATTGACATATCCACGAATCTGGTATTTCATTCCAAGACTAAGTACATATCAATTAAGTATAACTTTTTGAAGGAAAAGGTGGAAGCAAAAGAAGTCAGATTGGTTTATGTGAACACTAAAGAATAAATAGCAGACATCTTCACTAAACCTTTGTCTCGGGAATCATTTGAGTATTTGAGAGACAGATTAAGGGTTTCTACCCCTCTGGTAGAGACTTAAATGATGTAGATGTGTATCAGTCCGGTATGCATTGTTAGAGCTATCTTTTGCTTTAGATTGATGAAATAATGCTACTACTCAAGGGGAGTAGTTAGTATTGAGATTTATATTTTTCATATTTTGTTTGATATCTATGTCATATCTTTGGCATTGCTATCAAAGGGGGGGGAATATATGTGAAAAAACATTGCTATTTATTTTTTAGATTGACTACACTCCTTAGGGGAAGTTTGGCATTATTTTGTCTTTTGATTCAGTTTTGGTTCAAAGCTTCATTGCTATATCATTTTATGGGAAATTGTTGACAGTCTTCCATTGGGGGAGACTTGTTTGGCATTTCTTGGTGCTTGGATTTTTTTTCATATCTAGTGTTGTCATCAATGCCAGAAGGGGATATTGTTGGCCATATGATGGAATTGATTATGTGTTGCATTGATGTTATGTCATTGATGTCAACACTAGATGTTATGCTTGTTTACTAGCTTCCGGTAGAAGGATTGGATTGGGAAGATTATCAGTTTATTGTCACCAGTATGATTTGGATGATGGAACAAGTTTATATGGATGGTTCATATGCTTCTGAAGTATGTCTTAGTCATTTGGTATTAAATTAATGTTCAGATGCTATCTTATGTTCTAGTAAGCCTGCTTTATAGGTCTGGTAAGGGTTTCACCGACAGAGCTTTATTGAAGATATTTGATGTAATGCATAAGTGGTGTTGGTCCAACTTCTAGAAGGGATTTAGGATGTTGATGGTGATTGTGTTCATGCCTTGACTGATTGGTGTCATCGCTTTGGCATGTGTGGATCTAATTTAGGTCTGGTGCTATCTAGGTTATGGACCAGTTTTCATGTAATGTGTTGGTGGATCCTTCGATGCGCTTCTAGGATGTTTTATTGATTGGATGATATTTGTTTGGCCTTAGGACAACATGTGTTATGAATTTATTTCAGGGTTATGTAATGGATCTATTGAATTATCATTTGGGTGGCCATCCTAATTAGTTAGGTCTCAGATTGGTATAAATATATGTAAGATCTCATTGTAGATCATAGATGGATGGATGTATGTATGGGAAAGGAGCGAATAATGTAATACTCATTTGTTCAGAGGATTTAGTCGATCATAGGTGATCGAGTTAGGTTTATGTAAGAGGTTTTAGACCTCTGGTATTGAGCTTAACCGAAACTATAATCTGGCATGTTGGATGTTATCACCGATAGTTCTTCTATCTGGATTGTTGTCCAAATATTTTGAGGTGGTTGACATCTCTATAGTCAGTGAGACTCCATTATGATGAGCAGTGCACTCTAGGCAGTGTGCCTTCTTGCATGTGCAAGCCCCTTTTGTAATCATATACTTTCTACAGAAGTATCATCTGACTGTGGCTAGGGTTTCCCACCATGGTTTTTCCCTTTTCAGGTTTTCCATGTACAAATCATGGTGTTATGTGTTATGGCTGCATGGTATTGATTCTCTATTTTCAATTATGCTTTAATAATAAGGTTTTAAGTATTTTAATTCACATAATCTATTAACAATTGATTCACACCCCCTCTCAGTTGTTCACCGATCATCCTAACACTAAACACTAATGAAAGATGAAGCAACAAACACCAAACACATGAACACCATATTGTTTACGTGGCAAACCCTATATGGGAAAAGCCTCAGTGAGAATCACACACAAGATGAATAAATGAATACAATATTTTAGGAACAAGGCCAAGGAAGTTCACTACTCCTAATTTGGACTTGCAAGCTAAGGCGCACAACCCTAGGGCAAGATAAAATAGACTTTTAGACTAAGATGGACGATCCCACGACAACATACAATTTTGCACATGCTACCATAAGGACTCATTGCCTTTTGGAAAGCATAGATGAACAATGAATTGAAGTGAATAAGATCTCTTGATCATGAATTTGTAGTGCTCCTATCCTAGTCAGCTTTGTAAAACTGGTTTGACCTTGGTTGACTTTTTATGTGGCATTCTTGAATTGTTGATTTACCATGATGTAATGTTGTAGTCAGATATTATGATTATTGTGCGTACCTGTTAATGTACTTTCACATCGATTCTTATGTAAGTTAATTGTTCCCCTAATTCTTGTTATTGATCTCAAGCTAACACCTTCATTATATATATATATATATATGCTTGTGTGACTCTTAGTTGCAGGAGATTACAGGTGCAGTACCGCCTAGGTGTGAGGTTCATCTTCATCG
Source organism: Cryptomeria japonica (assembly GCF_030272615.1). Classification (NCBI taxonomy): domain Eukaryota; kingdom Viridiplantae; phylum Streptophyta; class Pinopsida; order Cupressales; family Cupressaceae; genus Cryptomeria; species Cryptomeria japonica. The sequence continues at coordinate 55,666,889 of NC_081409.1, forward strand.
GGATTCGCAGGGTTGAGTATACCTCTTTCATCCTTAGAATTTGGATTAGGTGGTCGTAAAACCCTCATCTTACACTAGTCATGCTCAAGTGAGCGTCATCTGTGGTCTGTCAGTTTCCCTTTTCATTTGGGTTTGTAAGTCATGTATTTGGTTGGCTTTCTTGGGTTGCATGCCTTGCGTGTGGTAAGATTGAGTATTTCATCCTATGTATTTAATTTGATTTAAAGTGTTCATTTACGCATTAGTAGTTGAAGAATTAAAATAAATAGGTTTCTTTTATGTGATTAATCATGAATTAAAAAGATCTCTCTATTTATGTTTGTAGCAAGTTTAATTTAATGGTTAATTTTAAATCATGAATTTATTTAGTTTATGCATTTTGAAAGGGAAGATTTAAATTTATTCGAAATAGAAATAATTTAATCTCTTTTGCATTTTGGAATAGAAAGGTTAATTTTAATTATTTAAGAAAATCGATTTTAATTAGAAAAGCAAGTTTAATTTATATATATTTGATATAGCGTGAAAGATTGATTTTGGGATTTTATTTTAATTAAAAATGTTTTACCCTCATTAATATTGTGAAATATAAATGTTAGTTTTGTTAGAATTGAGAAAATTAAAATTAAATGAGGGAGAGAAACATTTTGATTTTTAATTAGAAAAAAAAAGAAGCAAGTTTAGATTATTTGAATAGTTGAAGAGAATGATTTTTGATTTTATTTAAAAAGATGGTTAAATTCAAAAATGGGAGATTAGGTCAGATATTCTTCCATTTACCCTAGGTTTTGAAAATATTTTGGGGGGGATTATTTTTGGAGAGGCATTTTTGAAAATATTTTTTGGGAGAAGGATTTTTGGAGGAGATTTGGGCATTTTGGGAGGAAAGGATTTCTTGAGTTGTAGGTTGGGCTCTCCATCGAATCTTGCTAGGAATGTGAAGTGAGGTAGGATTCTTATTTTGTTTCCTTTGTTGAAAGAAAAAAGAAAATAAAATGAAAATAAAATTTCTGGTTGTTTTTCTTTGAAGAAAATTTCTTGACTGAAATGGGGGTTGGGTTTTAAATTTATGCATTTTAGTTTAAAGTTTGGGAATTTGGTGGATTCATTGTTTGGGAAATGATCTCTATTATGCTCAAGATTTGCTTGTTTGGATTAGTTATTCAACAAAGTATGTGTTTTGGAAAACCAATATTATTCTGCAAAAATCTTCAAAATGGTGTTATTAGTCATTCTGGACAATATTACAGAGACTGTGAATAAATGAAAATTGGGTGTTTTACTTTACTTTTATTTTATTTGGGGGTTTTGTTTCAGATTATCAAAAATAAATAATCAATATTGGTGTTCTTGGTCATTCTGGAAAATGTAATGCCCCTACCCTAGTCGACCTTGTAAAACCCATTTTACCTTAGTTGACTTCCTATGTGGCATTCTTGAATGGTTGATTTACCGCGATGTAATGTTGTAGATTAGATAATATAAATAATTGTGCATACCTATTATTGTGCTTTTGCATCGATTCTTGTGTAAATGTAATTATTCCCTAATTCTTGTTATAAATCTTGAGCTAATGCCTTCATTGGATATGTATATATGTGTATGCTTGTGTGACTCATGGTTATAGGAGATTGCAGGTACTATATCGCCTAGGGCGAGGTTCAGCTCCACCAGGATTCACAGGGTTGAGTATACCTCCTTCATCCTTAGAATTCAGATTAGGTGGTCATAAAACTCTTGTCTTGCCTAAGCCATGATCAGGTGAGCATCGTGTGTGGTCTATAGTGTTCCTTTGTCGTTTGGGTTGCGTGTCTTATGATTGGTGGATTTTCTTGGTTTGCGTACCTTGCGTGTGGTAAATGAAGTATTTTATCCTAAGTATTTAATTCAATTTAATGTGTTGATTTACGCATTAGAAATTGAGAAATTAAAAATAAATAGGTTTCTTTTAGGTGATTAATCATTAATTAAAAAGATCGCTTTATTTATGTTGTAGTGAATTTAATTTAATGGTTAATTTTAAAAATAATGAATTTAATCTAGTTTATGTGTTTTGAAAAAAAAATATTTAAAGTTATTTGAAATATAATTAATTTAATCTCTTTTGCATTTTGGGAAAAAAAAAGGGTAATTTTAATTATTTAAAGAAAATCATTTTTAATTTATAAAGTTTGATATAGTGTGAAAGATTGATTTTTGGAAATTAATTTAATTAAAATATTTTACCCTTGTCAAGAGTTCGAAATATAATGTTGGATTAATTAATATTGAGAAATTAAAATTAAAATTAAATAGGAGAGAAGCATTTTAATTTGAAAATCAAGTTAAATTAATTTAATAGTTGAAAAGAACTATTATTTCTTTTTAATTTTAAAAGTGCTTGAATTTCGAAATTAGAAATTAGGTCATAGGTGTGATTCATTTAATTGAGGTTTTGAAAATATTTTGGGGGGGGAGTTTTTCGTTGTAAAATTTTTGGAAAAGAAAAATATTGGGATGGAGAATGAGGATTTTTGCAAGGATGGATTTCTACAGCTGCAGGATTGGGGGCTCTTCTTCGAATCTTACCAAGAATGCTAAAGAGGTAGGATCCCGGTTTTCTCCTTTTATTTCTAGGCTAAATAAAAAAAATGGTATTTTGGTTGTTCTTCACGGAAATGCTGGTTTTTTTAAAAAAAAAACCCATGAGTGCTCTTAAGATTTAAGTTTTTAGTTTGAGAATATTGATTGTTTTGGGGTCAAGATTGTATTTAGAAAAATAGATAAGAGGGATTAAATCCTTTTGGGTATTTTAGAAATCATGATCTTGTTGAGAAAATCTTCCCCATTTTATTTCTTTGAGCATTCTGGCAAAAAAAAAAAAAAACAAATAATAATAAAATGTCTGTGACTGTGTATGAAAAGATTATTTTAGTTTTCTTTTAGTTATTTTGGGTATTAAATAGTTATGGTGCTTTATTTATTTTCAATATTTTTATAGTTTATTTTATTTCTTTTATATATATTGAATATTATTAATATATATTTTATTAATGAGGTTAATAATTTTATATTAATTAATATTTAGATTTGAAAATCTGTAACTTATCCTTCAGAAATCATGATTGAGAAAATCTTCCCCATTTTATTTCTTTGAGCATTCTAGCTAAAAAAAAAAAAAAACAAATAATAATAAAATGTTTGTGACTGTGTATGAAAAGATTATTGTAGTTTTCTTTTAGTTATTTTGGGTATTAAGCAATTTTGGTGCTTTATTTATTTTGAATATTTTAATAGTTTATTTTATTTTTTATATATATATTGAATATTATTAATATATATTTTATTAATGAGGTTAATAATTTTATATTAATTAATACTTAGATTTGAAAATCTGTAACTTATCCAATTTGTTATTTATATATATTAATGAGAATAATATATATATATATATATATATATATATATATATATAATTGAAAGTCGTATATTTCTTAAGTTGGTTTAATGTTTATATTTTATTATCCAGGGTCTAATAATTATATATTGATTAATATTTAAGTGGAAATAAATCTAGGTAGAAATAACTTTCTTTTATTGGAGATTTTTAAAATAAATCTAGATAGAAAGATTTTCTTATATTAGAGGATTTTTAAAATAAATCTAGATAGAAAGATTTTCTTATATTAGAGATTTTTGGAAATAAATCTAGATAGAAGGATTTTCTTATATTAGAGATTTTTGGAACTAAATCTAGATAGAATAACTTTCTTTATTGGAGATTTTGAAATAAATCATATTTATCATTGGGCATTCTGAAAACTCAAATGATATGCTATTGAATTATCGAAAAATTACTAATGCATCGATTTGAAAATTGATAAATTAATGATATCCTCATTAGTGAAATAAGTGGTGTAGTTATGCCCTTCTTCGTTTTTGAGATATAGACAAATAGAAATATGGCAAGTTTAAATTTATGTAATTATTGGCCGAAGTGGTCGTTGTATAGTGGTTGTGTTTGCCTTTAAGGCAGAGATGTAAAAGACATGAAACTTATGTAATCCTAACTTAATTAATTGCCAGAGGGGTCTTGCAGTTGAGCAAACATAGAGATGTAGCCCTTTAGGGGTGAACTCCGAGATCATATCTGTGTTATGTGATGCTTTTGTTCCTCATGTTTCATACTTAGAGCTAACATGTATGGTTGTATTTTGTAAGTGTATAATGGGGATTTAATGAAGTCATTTCTTGAATGCATAAATATAGTCATCTTATTAAAATGTAGTAATTAGGGTCATAAAAGATTGTAAATATGATTATGGAATTTATTTTGTTAAGGAAAAGAAGTAAGCATGGAAAGAAACTCACTAGGTTACAATTATTGAATTAACTTGTCATAAAGCTTGTAATTTGAACGTAATAAATGTATAACAAATATTGGATTAACTGTCATAATTTCTAAATTGAAATCTAATGGATGAACCTCATTTGGGTATTTACCTTTTTATCTTAGTAAATGAACATCATCATGTTAGCTATATTTCACTAAATTGGATGAATTCATTTAGTTAATTACGTTTTATTCTAAACAAATAATCCTCACCAAACTAGTTGTATAATTGGATGAACTCAATAGGTTATCTGCATTATAACCTTAATACATGAACTTCATCATAATAGCTATAATTGAACTAAAATGGGAGAACTCGTTTGTTGTTTATATCTTAATCATAGCAAATGTATTTCTTCATATTAACTTTATTTTAACTAAAATGAGTGAACTCATTAAGTTACCTATATCTTAACCCTAATGGATGATCTTCATAGACTATTTACATTTTATCCTCTATAAATGAAATACGACTTATTAGTTGGTTATGTTTAAACCCAAATGGAGGAACCTCATTTTATTGTTTACATCTTAATCCCTAATGAATGAATTTCATCTTATTAGCCATATTTTAACTATAAAGGATGATCTCATTTGGTTGGTTACTTTTAAACCTAAATGAATGAACTTCGATATATTAGTTGCATTGTATCTAAAATGGATGGCTTGCCAAGTTAACCATATTTAAACCTTAATGGGACAATTCTTAAGTTGTCTACATTTAAAATTCATCGAGTAAATATCCTCATGTTAGCCTCATCTCCAATCATAATAGATGAATGCTTCCTAAATTCTAAAATGTCAATCCATCAAACATTATATATCCATATCTTAAGTATTAACTTGTAATTAAGAAATCCAGCTTAATTGGATCAAATGTCGCGAGTTGGGTTAGGTGTAAGGTTACGTAATCTCGTTGGGAAACTCCTTAGGTATGTTTAGTCTTCCACTGTGTTATCTAAGCGTTAGATAACTCCAATGTATCTTGATGTTGTGTCTTATTATCAACACTCTTATTATTATTATTATTATATTAAAAAAAAAATATTTACACTCCATTGAGTGTTTTAGCTTAAACCCTTTGAGGTTTCCTGGCGGGGCATTACAGAAGATAAAATTTTAGACTGTGAATAAATGGAATAGGGGTTTTTTAGTTTATTCTTATTTTATCTTATTTTATGGGGTTAGATTGTTTTAATACCTAATTGTTTAAAATTAAATCAAAATTTAAAAATAGTTTGGGGCTAGGGTTTGGCGGGCGGAGGAGTCGAGGCTCGACTCACGCCGCCTCCCTTTCCCCTCTTCCCCACGGGTTCCGCAAGGACCTACGTCTGCGGTGGCCGTAGGGGAGGCTGCAAAGGCTTCCACCACTCTCGTGATGGGAGGTGGGCCCCGAAGCGACTCCCCAATTCTTTCTTTGTTTTTTTTAAGTTTTTTTTTATATAAAACTTAATTTATATAAAGGTGTTTTATTAGATTGATAATTATTAATTATTATTAATTTATATATTTCATTAATGAGGATTAATAAATATATATTAGTTAATAATTAATTGAAATCTGTGTATTATTAAATTAAATTATTATTAATATATATTTTATTAATGGAGATTAATATATATATTAAATATTATTTAATTGGAAATTGTGTATTGTTAAATTATTAATTGTTATATTTTATTATCCAGGGGTTAATAAATATATAATGAGGGTATTTGTCTTAATGAGGAAGTACCCTTTTGGGTATACATAAAATATCTTTTATTGGAAATTTTTTAAATAAAACATATTTATTATTTGGGACTTTTAAATAAAATATTATTCAGGTATATATTATTTTTCATTTTGAATGATATAGGTCATCTGGGAAATTTAGAAATGGAATACTAAAGTATATGAGTAATTGGAAATGAAATATTTATCATTGGATATTCTGGAAATTTAAATGATATGCTATTAGAATTATTGGAAAATTAATAATGTATCGATTTGAGAATTGGTAAGTTAAAGATATTTCAATTTACTGAAATAAATGGTTTAGACATGTTATCGTTGTTTGAAAAATGGGTATTCTTGTCCCATAGTTGGCTAAAAGTCTGAAAAATTGAGTTGGATTATGGCCTTGTTGCTTCTATATTCTTGGTCCAAAAGAGGGTTTAAGGTTTTAGTTTTTAACCCTTCTTGTGTCTGAGAAAAACCCTTTCATTCTAATTTTGTGTTACTTTATTCACTTAAGGAAGGGTTCGTCTATCATGAGAAGTGTCCCCCCTTTTTATTTTTTCCTAGGCGGGTCTAGCAATGCTTTATTTTTCTAAGTCTTTCCTAAAGTTCTTAATGTTTAATCGGGCTTCCTAACCATCGCACAAGTTATTTTTAATCTAAAGGCGTGCATGAATTCGCAGTTCAAAGATGCCTGTGAGTTACTGTTCACAAAGTGGCAAAAGGCAGGAGTGGGTCCGACATCCAGGTTTTGATTAAGGATAAAGATCGATCAAGTTCCTTTTGATTGAACAGCTCGTGCTATTTCGCAAGATAAAAGTGCACTGGTTTTAGACTTCGCAAAATGGCGAAAAGGAAATTGGATTCGCGAGGCAACAAAGACTAACGATAAAGATCAATCAAGTTCCTTTTGATCGGACGGCTCACGCTATTTCGCAGCCCTAAGGTGACCGAAAGTTAACCTTCATGAAATAGCAAAGTGACATGGTGACCACTTGGTTGATGTTGTGGCAGAATAGATGGATCAGACTGCTACCGAAAAGACAAATTGTCAGATGCACGTGGCAGTCCTAAAGTGGATCCTGTGGAAGTTTTTTGACAAGTAAGTGATTGACACATTGGTTTCCTTTACCAGTTGGTTGCCAGGTTGGATGGTGCTGAGTCAGAGGGCTGATTGCTACCGGTTAAGTTTGTTAAAAGGTAGGTATCTCAAAGAGGATCTGACGGTAGGCACCATTTCACAGACTGAAGATGTAGGGTAATTACTGTTCGTGAAACAGTGAAAACCATTAGCCTTCAAGGCTTAGTGTGTGGTTAGTGCGGTAAACCGCTGGTCATAGAACATGATAAAGATCGATCAAGTTCCTTTTGATGGGATGACCCATGCAGTTTTGCAAGATAAATGTGCATGATGTTTAGCTTTCGTGAAATGGCGAAAGAGGTTTGAGCCCGTCGTTGAATGAAGAATAGTCAATAAAGTAAAGGCCGTGCAAGTTTCACTAGATCTAACGGTTGGCATGATTTAACTTGATGAAGAAGCACATATTTTAGGCTTCATGAAATGGTGAAACAACAAAGTGATAGAAACATAGACATTCTATGTTCTGTTGGAGCGAAATTTTTGAATTCATTCGTGAATTCAATTCTGAGGTGATGGTTGAAGCATGTGGTGTCAATTCCGCAATTAAGAGCCCGATTGTCATATATACGTTCACATCAATTGAATGTAGGCATCATTTCGAAGAGTTGTTGCAGAAAACCTGGTGCAGAGTAGAGTTCTTCAGGCCAAAAATAGGTTTTCTTGTATTTTGCTTACCAGTTACTTAAAAGATTAATTGAACTGTGGTTTGTGTTCTGTTAAAGAATTGTTTTGATTAGTAATTGAAATATTTGCATATCATTAAGATTGCACCTAGAGGGGACTTCAGAAGGAAGGTTAATTGCCAAGAGAGAGCAATTTGTGATGACTTCCTTGAACAATTGTCTATGTCCACAAATGTAGCAGCTAAAGTTAAAGAATTAGTGCCCAAGGCTCCTCGCTTGAGAATAGGAGAAGGATTGTATGACAAGGGCAATTGGCTGAGAGATCCATAGATAGGGTTGTCTAGTTTGGGTTTATTCAAGGTTGGATTTGGTATGAGACACTCCCCGCCCCAATGAACAGTATTTGGGAGTTGGATGTAGGTAAATTGGTGGTCCCTGGAGTTTTCATGGATGTGGATCTCCTAACACAGATCGCACATAATTATGACCCTCTCACCAAAAGTGTTAGAGATATAAATGGAAAAACCCTCATTGAGTTCAATGATGATGAATTCAAAAATGTATTTGGGCTCGGAGAGGTGTCCAATTATTTGGAGCCCATTAATTTTATATCATTAGCTCAAGTCTACAGTGCACAGAGGAATCATCTTAGAAATGGGCCTCTTAAATATTTTATTGTCAAAATAGGAGGGTTGACTGTTGTAGGACCTAATACTATGGAGCCTTTTTCCCTAAATTGGTTCACTCTTAGAGCTAAAGGATTATACTGGTCACTCTGCCAGATTTTTGGAGAGGATGTTGAAGTGAACATGCCAACTCATTACATGTTAATGATAGCTCAAATTTTAAATCCTTCTCTGGCAGTAACATTTGATTATGCCCCCTATATTACTGATGCAATCCATGAAGGCTTGATAGGGATAAAGTATGGTAAGGTGGATAGGCCTTTTGGATGGTACTCCCTTCTCATGTATCTTTTTCTATTCAAGGGTGGTGACTACTTTGCAAATGAAATGGATCTGGTGAAAGAAAAGGATGGGGAGAAAATGACAGTTCAACTATGGAGCACAATGTTGTCATGGGACAGGGAAGATGCTAGCTACCTAAAGTTTGATAAATGCTTTACATCCAAAATCAGAATTCTCTTATGCTCAAAGAATCCAAGGGTCCCTAAAGCTCTGTTGGAATTTCTTAAGCCTAAGGAGTTTGCTGAAGAAATCAAGATTGTCCACAATTGGGGTGACATATACTTGTACCCTGTTTCCATAGTTTTTAGAGTGTACAGTTTCAGAGGTACTCCATTTTTGTTACCATATCAGGTCCCATTGAAAATAGGAATTGCAGAGATCCTCAGGCAGATTGGGGGTGTACAAGAGGTGGAGCTATCCAATAGTCCAAAGGGAAAATTTTCCCAACAGTGACAATAGCACATCAATTTGTAATTACTAAGGGTGGGTGGAATTTTTTTGAGGAGTTCTTTCAACCATACTGGCTATCCACTGCAGTGTCAAGATTTTCTGACCCTGAAGACTTCTTTTATGTTATGTTTAGGAAAAGGGAAGTATGCAAAGGTAGAGCTCACCAATTCTAATTCTCTGAAGACCTCATCTGAAATGAGTTTGATTTGGATGAGCAGGAGCTGAGGAAAGAGAAATGGGTGGCCTATAAGAAGGCTCTTGATTTTGTGCACCAGTTTGATAGTAGTTATGACCCTTTGTCCAGTTTTCACCCCTTTGAGGAAAAGGCAAAATTCCTAATTCTTTGCTTTGAAGATGTAATACAAACATTGAAAGAGAAAAGGGAAGCAGTGATTAAAAACAACCCTAAGAAGGCAAGACTAGTTCTAGCTAGGTCTACATCTACTAAAGCAATCCCTCCTGGTGGCTATGTGCTACATAGAAAATCCAAGTATAGTGTGTTGGTGCCAACAACAGGGGAGCCTTCTACTTCAAAAGGGAAGAGAAAAATACAAGATGTCATTGACATTTAGGACTCCCCAAAGAAGTAAAGGGTGGGAAAGGAAGTGAAAACTAATGAGCCCATGTATTCCCCATCTCAATCCCCCATTCATATAGGAGATGAGTAGGCAGCAACTGAACAATTGTTGTAGTTAGGGAGTCTAGGGGAGATCGCCTATACATATGATGAAGTAGAGGATGGAATGCCTAAGGAGCTAGAAGATGCTGAGATGGACATACCCACCAATGATTTCAAAGGCCAAGAACTAGATCCTACCATTAAATAGGCCAATGAAGAATTCTTAGCTGATAGTAACTTTGTTACCTTACGAGCTTTCATGCAATTTGTGTGGAAGCAGAATATTCATAAGTTCAATGCCAGATGTGAGAAGAGGAAGAATGAGCAGCCCCCATAAGGATGCAGCTATGGTGGAAGAAGAAATAAAACAAGAAATGGTCACTGAATTTAAGACCATCACTCCTGAGAAAGTAAAGGAAATGGTAGAAAAGGCTAGTCTATTCATCCTCCCTGAATGGGATATAGCAAATGCCTTGGTTTTAGAGGCAATCAGGAAAGAGACCAAGCCTATGGAAGGTGTAACCTTCAACAAGGATGATGCATCCCTATTCATGTGGTCTTTGAAAAGAAATGAAAATAAAAAGACAAAGGATACCCCAAAGTCCAGCTACCTTGGAGGTATGATAGTAAAGAGGGTGCAAAATACTCGAGTGGTGGAAGCTTCTAGCATAGTCTTGGAAACTGTAAAATTTAGTGTTGTAGTGGCAAAGAAGGAAGTAAAGGAAAGGGCAGATCTCCAACCTAAGTTGGAGACAATTTTAAAGGCTTACAATTATGCCAAAGGAGAGGTAATGAGCCGAGACAACATTATTGCTAAATTGAAAAGCCAATTGGTAGGACAATACCATCAAGGTGAGTCCTCAACCTTAATGATTGCTTCTTCTCATGCACAGCCTCCATCTGCTAGCCTTATCATTGAATTCCCACCTTCTCCTACACCTTCTGGTTCCCAATCAGTTGAGACTACTCCTCAGGAGTTGGAAAAGCTAAAACAGGCTCAAACCCTGTTTGCAAATAAGTATGAAGAGAGAGTGAGGGCCACAATTTTGAGTTTTGTTGACACTATAGGATCATCATTGTTGTATAACAATATGAGTAAAGTTTTGGATATGTGAAATGAGCTCAATGGAGATAAGGCTATTCTAATGCCCATCTTGGACAAGTGGATGCCTAGGGAGGTGGACCTAGGAATTATATGTGTATCCTATGATGAGGCAGGGGCTGACCCCATTATCAAGTCCACTTGTGACATAACAAAAGATCTGAAAAAATTGGTAGAAGGAATAGATAATACAGAGAGGAAGATCAATTTGTATAAGAAAGAGTACACTGAGCAGGAATTTGAATTATTTCCCGGGGGTTTTGCCAGTTCAAATCAATTGAAGGACAAACAAGTATGGCTTAATGAATTAGGAGCCAACCTATCATTAAGGGTAAAGGGAATCATTAATACAGATGATACTTCCCTATTTGTCAAAACAATTAAGGAGATAGAAAAAATTAAATCACACTATGGCTTTCTAAATTCAGAGGTCAATAAAATGAGAAACTCCTTGAAAAGATTGGCCAAGATTAGAGGGAAAGTTATTAATTTCTCATGGCCTACTGATGACGTGTACCAAGAGTGGACAAGAAAGTATGCGGTGCTGGATGCAGGGGTTCAAGAAGAAGCCACAAAATGACAACCGCGAGAAGGGGCCATTAGAAAATGGAAAAGATTCGCAATTGCTTGTTGAAACAAGAATATTGTTGCAACAAACCTTTTGAAAAGGTCCAAAGGTTGTATGCATCCATACTATTATAAATGGATACCAGGACTAGTTAAAGGGGATCACAAGAATATGTAAAGAAACTTTGCAGAAATATATCTAGGTTTTTCTAAGTTTACAGAGAATATTCTAAGTTTTATAAGCTTTTTTCAAAATGAATATCAATATACAGACCATAAACTTTTGAGCCTAAAATTTGTGTGGTCTTCTGGTGTGCTTTCAATAATTTATTGGTTTCATTTGGGTAATCTAGGGTTATCCAATTGAAAATGGATTGTAATGTAGTCTTTATAGATATGTTTCTTAGATTTCTTCTTTAGGAGGGGAATTAAATACGCAAGAAATATCTCTGTCAGTAGGTTATTTTGTTAGAGACTTTCAATTTGATGAAAATTGTTTAGTTTAACAAGGAAGGACTCTTATATATGTCAGGCATGTATGGGGTTGATAGAGGTTGAAGTGATGAGAGGTATAGAGATGTTTAATTGTGAAATCCTTGTTTAATTTAGATAACTCTGTAGCCTAGATAAGGCATTGATATCAGTTTTAGTTTTCTTTCTACATCTCTTGAGGATCAATACTGAAAATGAGCTTAAGCTTTTCTTCATTTTTTCAGTTTATGTTGAGGCGATAAGATCCATTGGCTTTTTGGACATTGGTTTACCATGGATCTTGTTTGAAAGTGTGAAATTATTCACAGAAGGTATACCCACCTAAACTCTGGATAAGTTCCAAGTGTAGAAGGTTCTTGAAACCTTGTCATATGTTGCTCTAAGGTTCTTTTTCCTTGATCTCTTCATTTGCAGATAGAGTTATTATATTTCTTATAAGGGATAAGAAGGGAATCAGAATTTGAGAACAACAAAAGTGGCAACTCTGTTGGGGAATAGTCGCAGTGTGTATCCATGTTGACCGACTGGCACTTGAATCAGCTCGGAATGTTATTTGGATGTCTGTGTTGAAATTGTTTGCCTGACCTTTGATTCGTGTTGTTCTTTTCTCTCTCTAAAAATCTTCATGATTTTGATTTTTAAAGATCGGCAAATGTTCTGTGTAAAGCTTGTTTTCATATTTCCTATAGTTTTTATGGGTGGCAACTCTGATAATCTTAACCAGTCCTTTTGAAATAACTGAAATTCTTTAAGAAAACAAACATAATGCAGGGAGAGAAAAACACCAGATCTTTCATGAAGAAGCATCCTCGTGAGACATTTCTAGAGGGATTACCTGAATAGTAACATAGAGGTCAGAAAAGATTAGTGGTACATGAAGCATCTAATGTTGCTTGGGTGCAGAAAAGAAACAATATGGGTAAGATATCTGAGAGACCTCTCTATGAAAATTAAAATTCTTCTTCCTGCGGTTTTGAGCATGATGTTTTAGGTTTCCATTTTTGTTTATTTGGGAATGAATAAGATGTCCATATTTCAAATCAAAGGATATCCCATGCTAGTTTTTCTGGGAAAGATAGAAATAGTTCAAACATAGTCAGGGATTTTGTACCTAGTACAATTGATGGAAACATCAACTTAATTGATGTTGACCAAGTCAATATATTAGACTTTGAAGAAATATTCCCTAATGAAGATAAGATATCCCAAGAAATAGAGGACCTGAATAGAAGAGTCCATCATTTGATCTCCTTAAGAGCCCAAAAGGAAGCAAACAAAGAGAGAGATGGAAAGGAAAAATTGATGGAGAGAGATAGACTCCTAAGACAAATTTCTGACTTTGAGTTGCTTGCCCAAGAAAAGGCCAAGAGTGACGATGAAGGTCTTGTGATTAGAGAAATTCTAGTTCCCAAGGCCAAACCAGCATACAAGTCAGTAGTGCAACCAACTAGGGAAGTTCTTAGTGATCCACAGCCCGTTAGAAATGATGTTGACAAAGGAAAGCAAAAATGCATGGAAGGTGGGTCTGGATCAAAGACTACGGTGGAGATCTCTCACATGTTATCAACACATGAGAGAGAGATGGAAAAGATGAGGAAAGAGAAGGAAGATTTGCAAATGGAGTTAGAAAAGGATGAATTAGAAGCAACTAACCAAGAAGTTAAAAGGAAGATTAGCTATCTGAAAGCAGCTCCTATCACATTTCCCTCAGTAGATCAAAATAAACCCATTCCTCATCATGCTTCACTCCCTCCTGTTAAAATTCAGCCAACTTTGTCTATTAACACTGCAACAGCCAATCAAGCCTTTGTTACTAACCAAGGTAACTAGATCTCTCTAACTTAGATCCCCAATGTAAGAATGAACATGGGTAATAACCATGATGTTAACCCATTCCAGAGAAGATCTATCAACTTAGAACTGTATAGGCAATTTTTTTTAATGGAATCCTAGGGTACCCTAACCATGTTCCTACTGAGTTAAGAGATAGACTTCATAAATTTGCTGGAAATAATGCAATTAGTGCAGAAGAGAACTTAAAATATTTTGGTGACTTGATTAATGATTATGAAATTGTGGATGAAGATGTCATCATGAAACTATTTGTACAGTCTTTAGTAGATGATGCAAGAGACTGGTATAGAGGTCTTCCTGTGAATAGCATTGGGTCTTGGGAGGATTTTAAAAATTGTTTTCAGGAACAGTATGGTGACAAGACAAATGTGAGCTTCATGCTCAATGAGTTCAACAATATCAGAAAGTCTGATAATGAAATTGTCACTGATTTTAATGCTAGATTTCAGAAAGCAATGCATAGATTGTATCAGGTAATGAGATTAGATGACAGCATGTGCCTAAACATTTATTCCAATGCATTTGATTATAAAATGGCTTATATTTTGAGGGATTAAAATTTGCATAGTTTGAGAGATGCATTTAGAATTGCTATCAATGTAGAGAGAAAAAGAAAAGCATCTGGAAAATTTGGAAGAAGAACTGATGGTAGGCTATGATAGGAATCAAAATAGCAACCTAACAAAGTTACTAAAGAAGAAGATAAAATAGAGAAGTTAGTGACTGCTATGAAGGATCTTACTGCCAAGGTGAGAAAAAATGATAAACCCCATTACAACTAGCAAGACAGACCCCCCAGGTTGCATGACATGCCTTACAACACTACCTGGAAGGATGGTAAGCCTCAAAATGAGAAGCCAAAAAATACTCAGAGCCAAGATACCCCTGATCCTTTAAAAGGAAAAAATGTTCATAACATAGAGAACACTCCTTGGTACATTGCTTGTGATGGACCACATTCTCCTCATCAATGTGTTGTAGCTCAAGCCCTTGAAGAATCCATGAGACAAGAGAATGAGCCTGATATAAATATGTTTGAAACTATCATAGAAAGTGATGGGGAATCTTCACAAAGTGAATTTAGTGATTATGATGTGCTAGATAAAAAAAGGTCCTACCAAGGACAACTAACACTTGATTGGCATCCCACTTTGAATGTGGTAACAATCAAAGATGAAGAGGTTCATCTCAAGAGGCCTAGTGATGAAGAAGTAAAAAATCTCACTAAGGTTGCTATAGCCAAAGCCAAGCACAATTACAATTTAAGGAGCACTAATAGGGATATCCATCAAGGTGAACTTGGTTCTATGTTTATAAAAGAGGTATCCTAGAAGAAAGCAGCAAGTAGTGCTACTTTGCCTCAAGCTGGTCAAGAGAACAAAGATCAGGTTCAAGAAGTACCCAAGGGTACAGATGATAAAGCTACTAATGATACACAAGGAGCTGCCACAATGAAGAAGGCAAGTTAGCCTAAGGTAGAGAAAGCTAAAGCTAATACTGAGTTGATCGATAATTCCACATTTGATATGGCTTAGGCTCTTACCCAAATGAAAGTTATTGTCCCCTAAATAGAATTATTGAAAATAAAGGAACATAGAGTAGCTGCTTTATCTTTATTTTCTAACATATCTGACAGTAACACAGTTTTACCTATCGGTTCAATTAAAGATGAAAAGGATTAGGAGTTCCAAACCCTCGAGGTATATGTTGGAACAACTATTACACAAGAGCCCTTACAGGTTGATCCTTTCTATGTTACTTTGTTAGTGAATAACTGGTTGATTAAAAATTGTATGATAGATTCTGGTGCAGTTGCAAATGTAATGCCTTATGGTGTCATGAAAGAATTAGGACTGTCAGTGAGTACAGTGTATGGGAAGTGTTATGCTATGGATAACAAAGAAGTGCCTGTGATAGGTACAATGAGAGATGTTGAAGTGAAAATAGCAGCATTCCCTGAAGCAACTTATAAGATGGATGTTATTGTAACTAACACCAAGCCTCATTATGGCATGTTGTTATCTAGGCAGTGGGCTGCAGCAGTAGGCGGAAATGTTTAGTTGGATTTGTCCTATGCTACCATCCCAATTAATGGGAATCAAGTCAAATTGTACAGAGAACCACATGCCCCTAGGGTAATTGAGAAAGTAGATTCTAACATGCTCAACTGTATGATTGATGTGGATCTTGACAATTTTAGAGTACAGCCAATTTTACCCTAATTAAAGAATATTGATTCTATTGTGATTGAATTGGAATCTCAACCACATGGTTTGTGGCAGATGTACTTTGATGGAGCTTGCTCCAAAGAAGGATCTGGAGCAGGAGTTCTTTTTGTGTCTCCATCGGGTATAACTTTTAAGTACTCTTTCTTGTTGGCTTTTCAGTGCACAAATAACACTGCTGAATATGAAGCCCTATTATTGGGGCTTGAAGTTCCAAAAAGGAATGGGATTCAATTATTGAGAGTGTTAGGGGATTTAGAATTGGTTGTTTCTCAAGTAAGATCCAAGTATGCATCCAAGAATGATAGATTGAAAAGGTACAAACATGTAGTCTGGGATGTGATTGAGCATTTTAGTGCTTTTTCTATTAATTGGATAGAAAGATCTAAGAATATCATGGCAGACTTCTTAGCTAATGTTACATTAAAGAATAATGATGCAACACTACCTGGTATATCCACAATGGAGATAAAAGATAGGCTTGCTATTCCTGACAATGTGTATAATTGGCACGTGTTTTCTGATGATGAAGATATTCTTAGGTTCATACAATGCATTGATGACTACAATGGACAAAAAATTGATAGCAATGCCTTGGTGGAAGTGGTTGACAATAGAGAAACTATATTTGGAAATGACTTGGTTCAGTTAGAAACTAATGAAATACCTAAAGGGTTGGTAGAGCTTGAAGGTATGTTCAGTTACAGTGACAGTCATCTGCACTAGCAATCAACCACTAAGCTAGATGAGTTGGAGGAAGTAAACTTGGGGACAAAATCATCGCCTAAGTTGGTATATATTGGAAAAAAGTTGCCTCCTCATGTTAGAGTGAATCTCATTAATTTATTAAAGAAGTATAAGCATGTTTTTTCTTGGTCTTATGAAGATCTAAATGCGTATAGATAGGATTTGTTTCAGCATGAAGTCCCTTTGCTTCCAGATGCTAACCCTTTTAGACAAAAACAAAGACCTATTAACCCCCTGCTGGAATCTAAGATGTAGCAAGAAATAACCAAATTAAGGGAAGGGGGAATTATTAAGCCTATAAGGCATTCATCATGGGTCTCAAATTTGGTCCCAGTGAGAAAGAAGAATGGGGACATAAGACTCTGTGTTGACTTTAGAAACCTGAATGTTGCTTCCTTGAAAGATAATTACTCTTCTCCTAACATGGAAGCTATGTTGCAAAGAGTGACTGGTTGTGACCTATTGTCTATGATGGATGGGTTTTCAGGGTATAACCAAGTGTTGGTAAAAGAATCAGAACAATTCAAAATTGCTTTCACCACCCCTTGGGGAACTTATGTGTATGTCAGAATGCCTTTTGGTTTGAAGAATGCTGGAGCTACATTTCAGAGGGCAATGGATGTAGCTTTCAATGAATTCATCAATATTATCATGGTAGTATATCAGGATGATTTGACATGCTTTTTCCAAAAGAGCAGATGACCACTATGGACACTTAGAGCAGGTTTTTAGTAAAGCTCTGGAATTTGGAGTATCCTTAAATCCTAAAAAGTGCCATTTTGTTGTTACTGAAGGGAAGCTATTAGGGCATATTGTCTCTAAAGAAGGAGTAAGAATAGACCCTGAAAGAATAGAGGCAATAAAAAATGTGCCTGAACTAAAGAATGTTAAAGGTGTCCAATCTTTCTTGGGCAAAGTTAATTTTGTTACAAGATTTATTGCAAATTTTGCAGACATAGTCAAGCCCATTATTAAACTGCTTAAAAAGGATACAAAATTCTACTAGGATCAAGAAGCTTCAAAGGTTTTTGCTAAGATCAAAAAGTCTATCCAAGAGGCACTTGTGTTGAAGTCCCCTGACTACAGTAAGCCTTTCTCTTTGTTTTCTTTTGCTTCATATCACACAGTGGCTGCGGTCCTTTTACAAAAGGATAATGAAGGATATGAACACCCCATAGCTTTTTATAGGAAATCTTTATAGGCTACAGAATTAAAATATGAAATCATGGAGAACCAAGCATATGCTTTGGTCAAGGCTGTCAAAGCTTTCAGGCCATATCTTGTAAATGCACAAGTAGTTGCCTATGTCCCACATGCTGTTGTCAAATATATCTTATCCCAGTCTGAGGTCACAGGTAAGAGATGTAGATGGATAAATAGAATCCATGAGTTTGATTTGGGAATAAAGATCACCAAATTGGTGAGAGGTTTAGGCCTTGCTAAGCTTATGGCTGAGTCAAACCTTCTTGATGTTGAAATAAATAATGTTGAAGTTGAGAATGTCCTGGTCACCAGTATTGAAACACAACCCTATTACTCAGAGATAGTACATTTTTTAAGGGATGCAACATTTTGAGAAGGGATGACACATAATCAATGAAGAACTCCGAAGTTGAAGTCACAAAAATAGGTCCTCATTCAGGGTGATCTATTTTGGAGGAATAGAGATGAGGCATTGCTAATGTGTTTGGATGAATCCTAGGCTAAGAGAATGTTAACTGAAATGCATGATGGAGTGTTTGGAGGTCATTACTCTGCTAAGACAACTGCTGGTAAGATAGTTTGAGTTGGATATTATTGGCCTACTTTGTTTAAAGTTGCCCATGAATATGTCAGGAGATGTGACCCATGCCAGAAGTTTTCATCAAAGTTGAAGTATGAGGGAGCTTTACCCCTCAACCTAGTCATAGTAGAAGCCCCTTTTTTCCGATGGGGTATTTATTTTATTAGAGAAACTGTTGAGAAATGAGGAAGAGGTCATAGGTGGATTATAGTAGCTACTGATTATTTTACCAAATGGATTGAAGCTATACCCACTAGGAGAGCCACAAGTAAGGTTGTTATTGGCTTTCTAATGGATAATGTTATAACTAGATTTGGAGTCCCTGTAAAACTAGTGGTGGATAATCCCATGAGCTTCAAGTCAGAAGAGTTTGTTGAATTTTGCACCAGTCATGGAATAGTTATGTCTTACTCTTCACCTTATCATCCTTAGGGTTATGGGAAAGCTGAATCTAGTAACAAGAGCCTCTTGAATATTATCAAGAAAATTCTGGAAGAGAATAAAAGGTCTTGGGACCAAAAGTTAAAATTAGCTTTATGGGCTGACAGAGTTACTGCCAAGAAAGCTATTGGGGTTTCACCCTTTGAGTTAGTTTATGGCACACGATCTAGGGTGCCTATCAAAAATCTTCTTCCAGTGTACAAGTTCCTGCGAGATGAAGGCATGGAATTATCTAAACCCATGGAAGACCGGATGATTCAGATAGTGGAAGTTGAAGAAATTAGAACTTTGGACCACAAGAGGAATCTAAAGATCCAATTGCAGTCCAAATACCTATTTGATAAGAGAACCTCATTGAGAAAGTTCCAAATTGGTGATGCAATTCTTCAATGGAATACGAAAGGATAGGATAAGGGAAAGCACAAGAAATTTGAGTCACTATGGATTGACCCCTCCGTGGTTTGTGATCTTAATGGAAAGGACTCATATTTTTTGAAAAATATGAATGATGAAGTATAGGAATTTCCAGTGCATGGACAATTCCTGAAGCATTACTTCTCTTGATGTCCATGCATATTAGGTCTTTGTTTGTATATATTTAGGTTTGCTTTTGTTGTTGGTTTTTGGCTTATTTTTTGTCTATTTCTCTAGAGAGTTTCTGAACTCTTGTGTTGATCTTGCAATCAACCGTCCCTAGTCAAAGCTATTGTTATCACTATTTGAAAAATGGGTATTCTTGTCCCATAGTTGGCTAAAAGTCTGAAAAATTGAGTTGGATTGTGGCCTTGTGGCTTCTATGTTCTTGGTCCAGAAGAGGGTTTAAGGTTTTAGTTTTTAACCCTTCCTGTGTCTGAGAAAAACCCTTTCATTCTAATTTTGTGTTACTTTATTCACTTAAGGGTCTGTCTGTCATGAGAAGTATCCCCCCTTTTTATTTCTTCCTAGGCAGGTCTAGCAGTGCTTTATTTTTCTAAGTCTTTCCTAAAGTTCTTAATGTTTAATTGGGCATCCTAACCATTGCGCAAGTTCTTTTTAATCTAAAGGCGTGCATGAATTCACAGTTCAAAGATGCCCGTGAGTTACTGTTAACAAAGTGGCGAAAGGTGGGAGTGGGTCCGACATCCAGGTTTTCACTAAGGATAAATACCGATCAAGTTCCTTTTGATCGGATGGCTCACACTATTTCGCAAGATAAAAGTGTACGAGTTTTAGACTTCGTGAAATGGCGAAAAAGAAATTGGATCCGCAAGGCAACAAAGACTAACGATAAAGACTGATCAAGTTCCTTTTGATTGGACAGCTCGTGCTATTTTGCAGCCCTAAGGTGACCGAAAGTTAACCTTTGCAAAATAGCGAAGTGACATGGTAGCCACTTGGTCGGTGTCATGGCAGAACAGATGGATTAGACCATTGATGAATAGACAAATTGTCAGATGCACATGGCAGTCCTAAAGTGGATCTCGTGGAAGTTTTTCGACAAGTAAGTGATTAACACATTGGTTTCCTTTGCTAGTCGGTTGCCAAGTTGGATGGTGCTGAGTCAGAGGGCCCACTTCTACCAGTTAAGTTTGTTAAAAGGTGGGTTACTCAAAGAGGATCTAACGGTAGGTGCCATTTCACAGACTGAAGATACAGGGTAATTACCGTCACAAAACAATGAAAACCATTAGCCTTCGAGGCTTGGTGTGCAGTTAGTGGGGTAAACCGTCGATCACAGAACATGATAAAGATCGATCAAGTTCCTTTTGATTAGATGGCCTGTGGGGTTTCACAAGATAAATGCACACGATGTTTAGATTTCGTGAAATGGCAAAATAGGTATGAGCCCATCACCAAATGAAGAATAGTCAATAAAGTAAAGGTCATGCATGGTTCACTAGATCTAATGGTTGGCGTGATTTCACTTGATGAAGAAACGCAGATTTTAGGCTTCGTGAAATGGCGAAACAACAAAATGATAGAAACACATACATTTTATGATCCGTTGGAGCAAAATTTTTGAATTCATTCATGAATTCAATTCTGAGGTGATGGTCGAAGCATGTGGTGTCAATATCGTAGTTAAGAGCCCAATTGTCATATATATGTTCACATCAATTGAATGTAGGCATCATTTCGAAGAGTTGTTGCAGAAAAGTTGGTGCAGAGTAGAGTTCTTTAGGCCAAAAACAAGTTTTCTTGTATTTTGCTGACCAGTTACTTGGAAGATTGATTGAACTGTGGCTTGTGTTCTATTAAAGAATTGTTTTGATTAGTAATTGAAATATTTGCATATCATTAAGATGGCACCTAGAAGTGACTTCACAGGGAAGGTTAATTAATAGGAGGGAGCAATTTGTGATGATTTCTTGGAACAATTGTCTATGTCCACAAATGTAGTAGCTAAAGTTAAAGAATTAGTGCTCGAGGCTCCTCACTTGAGAATAGGAGAAGGATTGTATGACAAGGGAAATTGGCTGAGAGATCCATAGATAGGGTTGTTTGGTTTAGGTTTATTCAAGGTTCGAATTGGTATGAGATACTCCCCCGCCCCAATGAATAGTATTTGGGAGTTGGATGTAGGTAAATTGGTGGTCCATGGAGTTTTCAAGGGGGAGAGATTGTTGTTTGGGAGAGATTATTACTCTCTGTATCTGTATTTTGATTTCTCGTTATGACCTTTTTGGAGATTGTTGGTTTTTGGTATTTGGCATTTCTGTTTTGGCACTTTGATGGTTTTTCCATCTTGTGTTGGCATCAATGCCAAAGGGGGAGATTGTTGGTATTTTGGTATGGTTTTGTCATTGATGTCAACACCTACTAAACACTTATCAACTCTGGCACTTTGGAGAATCAGCAACATTCACCGGCAAGCAAGTGACTCATGCATAGTCACTGGTATCTGGTACATCGGCAAGATATAATGATCACCGACACTTGGAATGATATGGAAAACACTTGGTAATGTCAAAGACATTGTTTGGACATCTTGTCCTAGAGTTTTGTTTATTGGTATATTCATATTTGCTGTTATCGGCAAATAGGTCCAGGGTTACACCGACAGGTTTATGTTTTCCAGATCAGCATGGCACGCTATGGAGATGATTAATTATTGTTGTAAATGCATTAAGCCAACATGTTCAATCGGTTATTGCATTAGATATTGTATTGTTTGTAAAATGTTTTTATTTAATATCTTGTAGAGCTGACCTACTAAAATTGGTCTTAGGTTATGGTATAAATGTAAGATCAGATGTGGAATATGAAAAAAGGATTTTGTGAAGGTATATGCCAGAATAAGTAGATCTATATGTGCAGACATCATTTGAAGATTGAAGAAGGGTTTTTTGAAGAAAATCAAAACTACACCGGTACTGAATCTAGCATATGAAGATGCTATTTTGTGTAGTACATTCTTATTGGATTTAACCATCCAACTATAGTCAGTGTGACTCCCATTTTGTGATTGAGCAGTGATCTCTAGGTGCTTGGCCTTTCTACATGTGCAGACCCCATTTATGTACACTTCCTATCTGCAGTAGTATATGTTGGCATTACAATCGAAATTAAGAGATTGTTGGCATTTCAATTAGGATATTGAGAAGGTTGTTGATAATTATGGATATAACTAATTTAGGATGTTTACTGTCTTCACAATATTATTTTGTCATTGATGTCAAGAAATTGATTTTCTGATTTAGTAGGATGTTGCCATATCTTAAGAAGTGTGTTTTGAAGAGAATTAAGATGTTGGTAAAAGACACAGAAAGAATGTGATGAATAAGGGGAGGAATAAGTTATTCAATGGGCAACTATTACCGAGTTAGACAATGATGGGATCATATTGTTTAGATTGTTTTGATATCCTACATATGCTATTGTTTGTAAGGTTAATACTATACTATGTTACCAAGCAAAGAACCTAGTCGGTAAACCCTAAGGTTATCGCTATCGGTTAATGAAGGCGGAATGTCTACCGAGTGAAGTTTAGTATTTACTGAGTTGCAACCGAGTAATAACATAATGCATTGGATGTATACATGTGTTATTTAATGATGGAAGCTGATGAGCTGGATATGATTAAATGATTGATACAATGTGTATGAAGTTTGTTAAGGATCTATGGCAATGGAAGATCGATAGGAAGATCTACAACTCAGATTGAACCACAATACCCTAGCACAAGTTCCAAGAAATGTATGCAAGTTCCAAGGTGAGCTAAAACATTTTTAGATCGAAGGATACATTGAACTTGGTCAAGATTGAAGATCTGATAGCTATGATTGATCATGGGAAATGTGATCAAAGAGATTAAGTGGTTAGCAAATTGTTTATAAATAAGGAACTGTTGATAAACAATGCATGCGGGCAAGTGTAAGCATAGGGATGCTACATAGTGATTACTGAACACAAAAGCTTGAAGACCTGTTTGAATAATAGAGTAAGGAGCCCAACAGAGTGACAAGATAAGTCCTATGACTAGATTGTATTGAGCAAATAAGAATCTGCTTTAGCATTTTAGATGCAAAGTTGCAGACATACTCATTACTGTTGTTTATTTGTAAGTGACAGAAAATCTCTTAACCGAGTGGACTTAACAGTCTTATTTGTAAATCCTCTAGCAAGGTGACATTCTGATTGAGTGTTTGAAACCCTTTAACAAGGGCAATTCGAACAAGGTGAAGATCCTAACAAATCTGAGGGAAATCCCTTAACCGGGTCACATCTAGCAATATGTTTGTAATCTTTAATAGGATTTGCTTTTAACCGAGCATACTCTAGAAGAGTATATTTCTTAGTGGGTCCGAAATCCCATAGTGTTTTTTCCCTATTTGGGTTTCCATGTTAAATCTAGTGTTGAATGTGTTGTGATGTTATCTGTTTATGAGTTTGCATGTTTTACAGTTTTGGTTACATATATCTGTTAAAGCTACCGAGGTTGAATCTATTGATTTCACAGAAGTTTAAGTTTGTATGATTCACCCCCCCCTCTCATCTTGTTAGCTTGGCATCTATACTTAACAATTCATATTAGAACTATCAATTGGTATCAGAGCTTTGGACTCCAAAAGAAAAGTTTAAATGTACTTGAGGAAAAGATCCAAAGATGTATAAGAGGGATGCACTAAAGCTGAATAAGTCAAGTTTCTCTACATGGTAGAAAAGGATGAAGCTGCACCTATCAGGAGTTGGAGTATATGCTGTATATTATCTAGAGAATGATTTCATTACACCTAGCACCTATCCATTGACAATGGAAGAGATAAAGGCAAAGCAAGAACATATTCAAGCAATGATTGAAATAACATCTGCATTGATCGACTCAGAGTTTAATGATCTATAAGGTTACAATGATGCCAAGGCAATGTGAGACAAGCTCATATCTGTGTATGGTGGTGATGAACATGTTCAAAGAGAAAAAGTGGACAGTCTAAGAGGACAACTTGAATCTAGGAGAATGAATGAAGGTGACTACCAACTATAAACTATCAAAGAATGATGAATCTGCATCTGTTAATGAGACACTTTACCGATCTATGATTGGAAAGTTGCAATATGTTGTTCACAATAGGCCAGACATAGCACATGAAGTAGGTATAGTTGCAAGATTTTCTGCAGATCCCAAGGAAATACACATGACAGCAATCAAGAGAATTTTCAGATACTTGAAAGGTACTGAGGATTATGGCTTAGTATATCAGAAAGGAAATGACTTTAATTTAAAATTTTATACTGATGTTGATTGGGCAGGCAACATAGATGACAGGAAAAGCACAAGTGGTGGAGCTTTCTTTTTAGGAGAAAGACTAGTGAGTTGGCTTAGCAAGAAACAAGGATGTATTTCATAGTCAACAACAGAAGCTGTGTTAGGTCCCAGAGACAACTGAGAGGGGGGGTGAATAAATTGTCTAATAAATTCAAACCAAAAACTAATTAACCAACTTAATTCTTAATACCGGTAAATTAGTTAAGTATGCCAGTAGACAGTCTTAACAGTAAATTGCTATACTGCTAAGGATTAATGCATGAAATAGAAACATAAAGTCATCCACAACATATAACACCAATATTTGTACGTGGAAACCCTGTAAGGGGAAAAACCATGGTGGGAAACCTTACCCACAATCAGATGATACTACTGTAGATAGTAAGTGTACATAAATGGGGTCTACACATGCAAAAAGGCCAATAGCCTAGAGCTCATTGCTCAATCACAAAATGGGAGTCACACTGACTACAGTTGGATGGTTAAAGCCAATATGAATGTACTGCACAAAATAGCATCTTCATATGCTGGATTCAATACCGGTGTAATGCTGATATGCTTCTACAAAAACCTAACTTCACCTTCAAATGATGTCTTCATGTATATCCCTGCTTGATCTAACATATACCTTCACTCAATTCTTTTTTGCATTCCACACTTGATCTTACAAATAAGATCTTACAATTATACCATTCCCTAAGACCAATTTTAGTAGGTCGTCTCTACAAGATATTACAATAAAACATTTTTATACAATATAATATTTGATGCAAGAACTGATTAAACATGTCGGCTAAATGCATTTACAACAATAATAAATCATCTCCATAGCGTGCCATGCTAATCTGGAAAAGATAAACCTGTCGATGTAACCCTAGATAACCTGGACCTATTTGCCGATAAAAGTAAATATGCAAATATGAATATACCAATGATTAATTCTTCAAAACAAAGTGTCCACATGATGTCTTTAACATTACCAAGTGTCTTCCATATCATTCTAGGTGCTGGTGAACAATATATCCTGTCGGTGAACCATATACCAGTAATTGTTGCACAGTTTACTTGCTTGCCGGTGAATGTTGCTGGATCTTCAAGGTGCTTGTATTCAGTAGGTGTTGACATCAATGAAAAAACCATACCAAAATACCAACAATCTCCCCCTTTGGCATTGATGGCAACACAAGATGGAAAAACATCAAAGTGCCAAAACAAAAATGCCAAATACAAAAACCAACAATCTCCATTTTTCCCCCTATGTGTTTATCCAAAGATTTATTTTCAATACCAATCTCTCCTTAAAGGATAATGTGTTTTTCCATAGATATCTCTCCCCCTTTGACATCAACTACCAAAGTCAAGTTCATACAAAATACCAACTACTCCCCCTAAGAAGTAGCTTCCTCATCAAATACCGGAATAAAAGATTTGTCTTTTTAATTCTGTCAGTTGATGACAATCATCAGCTATTTAAGTCTCTACTGATGGTGGTATGACTCCAGGCTGATCTCTGAGATATTCAAAAGTCTCCTTAGGCAAAGGTTTTGTGAAAATATCTGCAAATTGTTCTTTAGTATTCACATAAACTAGTTTTATCTCCTTTTCTTCAACTTTTTCCCTTAGAAAATTCAGTTTGATAGAAACATGTTTTGTTTTAGAATGTAATACCGGATTCTTAGATATATCAATTGCTGCAGTGTTATCACAGTATATAGTAATGGGTTCCTTGCATTTTACATTTATGTCTTTCAACATTTGCTTAAGCCATAATACCTGTGTATAGTTAGTTGTTGCTACAACATATTCTGATTCTACTGTTGATAAAGATGTACAACTCTGTTTCTTACTCAACCAAGAAACTAATCTCTTTCCAAGAAAGAATTCTCCTCTAGTGGTTCTTTTTCTATCATCTACATCTCCTGCCCAATTTGCATCTGTGTATGCACATAGATCAAAATTTTCATCTTTAGGATACCATAATCCAAGATTTGTTGTGCCTTGTAAGTACTGGAAAATCCTTTTTACTGTTGATTCATGATTTTCCCTAGGATTACTCTGAAATCTAGAAACAATGCATACTGCATTAATAATATCAGGCCTGGTTTGTGTCAAATACAATAAACCTCCTATCATAGATTTGTATCTAGTTGGATTAACAGGTGTAGATTCATCCCTTTGAGATAATTTGTCATTTGTAGTCATAGGTGTGCTTACCGGTTTCGAGTTCTCCATCCCAAATTTCTTTAGTAATTCTTTCAAGTACTTAGATTGACTAAAAAATATACCTTTATCAGTCTGAGAAATCTGCAAACCTAAAAAGAATTTTATTTCTCCAATCATAGACATTTCAAATTCTTGCTGCATTTCAAGAGAAAATTCCTTACATAAACCATCTTCTCCTCCAAAGATTATATCATCAACAAATACTTCAATAATCAAGATGTCATCATTAGTTATTTTGTAATATAAATTGCTATTTGCATTTCCTTTAGTAAAACCAATCTTCGAAAGATACTTATCCAACCTTGCATACCAAACTCTTGGGGCTTGTTTCAATCTATACAAAGCTTTTCTTAACTTGCAAACCATATGATTGTCATCTGTCAAAGAAAATCCATCAGGTTGTTCAATATATACTTCTTCTTCAAGATCTCCATTCAAAAATACACATTTAATATCCATTTGATAAACTTTGTAGTCCTTGTGAGCTGCAAAAGCCAAGAATAATCTAACTGCCTCAATTCTAGCTACCTGTGCAAAGGTTTCATTGTAATCAACTCCTTCTTTCTGAGAATATCGCTTACACACTAGTCTTGCTTTATTTCTAACAACCTTACCATCTTCATTAAGTTTGTTTCTAAATACCCATTTGGTTCCAATTACATTTTTATCTTTAGGCCGGGGAACTAATGTCCAAGTATTATTTTTCTCAATTTGTCCTAATTCTTCTTCCATAGCTTTAATCCAAAATTTATCTTCACATGCCTCATTGATAGATGATGGTTCAATTTGAGAAGTAAGACATACCTCTTCATTTTCCAATCTTCCTCTTGTCATAACTCCTTTAAATTTGTTTCCAATTATCTGATCTTCAGAATGACTCAATCTTACATACTAAGGTGTCTTAGTTTGTTGTTGTTCTTCAATTATTGTGGAATCTTCTAATGATACCGAGGTAACTGGATCTTTATTCTGTACCGGTGGATTTAGTATAGGTTCATTTGTCACAATTTCTGTTGCTGGTTTAGAGTCTATATATCTTGAAGTTCCTCTGAATTGTTCATCAATCTTTACATTTGTACTCTCAACAATTTTCTACAATATTTTATTAAAACATCTATATGCCTTTCTCTTAGATGAATAACCAAGAAATATTCCTTCATCACTTCTAGAATCAAATTTGCCAATAAACTCATCTCTTCTAATATAACATTTACTTCCAAAAATTCTGAAATACTTAAGAGTAGGAGTGTTACTAAACCATAGTTCATGAGGGGTCTTATCATTTTCACCTTTGATGTGAACTTTGTTGAATGTATAGACGACAGTGCTCAACTGCCTCTCTCCAATACACGTGGTAGATTTGCTTTTGATAACATACTTCTAGCTGCATCCAAGATAGTTCTATTTTTCCTTTCAACAACTCCATTCTGTTGTGGTGTCCGAGGTGCTGATAACTGTCTTCTAATTCCATTCACTTCACAAAATGTATTAAAGTCCTTAGATGTGAATTCTCCTCCTTGATCTGATCTTAAACATTTGATTTTCTTACCGGTTTCATTTTCAACCATTGCTTTGAATAGTTTGAACTTTCCAAGTGCTTCTGATTTCTCTCTGAGAAAAGTAACGAAACACATTCTAGAATAATCATCAATAATTAGCATGAAATATCTATAACCTTGTAAGCTTCTAGTTCTAGCTAGACCACATAAATCAGTGTGAATTAAATCAAGAGCATTATTGGATTTTTCTGGAATACTTTTGAAACTAGCTCTAACTTGTTTTCCAAAATGACATTCCTTACAAATTGTATTCGAAGGTTTCACAATTTTAGGTAGATCTCTAACTACCTTAGAAGTACTGATTTTTACCATGCAATCACAGTTTACATGACATAATCTCTTATGCCATAACCAACTTTCATCTATATGTGCAATTAAGCATGCCTTTTCACTATTATTCAAATGAAAGATATTGCCTCTAGTCTAATTACTGGTTGCAATTTCCAAACCAATTCTATTTATGATTTTACATTTTCCATTTTTAAATTGTAACTAAAATCCCTTTTCAACTAATTGACCAACACTTAAAAGATTATGCTTTAATCCTTCAACATAGAAGACATTGTCAGTGTTATGCTTACCATAAAGAGATATTGAACCCTTACCTTTGATTGAACAGGCTTTGTCATCTCCAAATCTTACTAAACCTCCATTGTATTCTTGAAAGTTCAAGAATTTACCTTTGTCTCTAGTCATATTATGTGAGCAGCCTGAGTCAATGATCCATTCATCCTTTGCTTCAACTTTAGCTGCTAGGGCTTGTTCTACCGGTTGAGCAGTAGGTGCCGGTTGATCTTCTGTTATAGCAACAAAAACCCATTTGTTGTCTACTAGATCCTCATCAGAATCATCAGTCACACCTTCATCAACAATGTAACAAGATTTATCTTTGTTCTTTTTAAATCTGTATCTCTGATATTCAAGATTAGGCTTGTATGTTCTTCTAGCTTCTTCTCTTAGTCTAGCATGTCTATTAGGGCATCTTGAAGCCATA
Organism: Cryptomeria japonica; assembly: GCF_030272615.1. Taxonomy (NCBI): domain Eukaryota; kingdom Viridiplantae; phylum Streptophyta; class Pinopsida; order Cupressales; family Cupressaceae; genus Cryptomeria; species Cryptomeria japonica. The sequence goes on from NC_081409.1 coordinate 55,696,514, forward strand.
TGACCAATCTTATTGCAATTAAAACATTAAAAGGGTGCTTTACCTTCATACTTACTTCCAATTGGACCTTTTGGCATTTTCCTTGCAAATAGTGCTTCAAGTTCTTCAAGCTCTTCATTCTCCTTTCTGGATTCTTCAAGTTCTCTTGCATAAAAGGCTCTCCAGTCTGATTTGTCAAATGATGGAGCAGATGATGTTGATGCTTTAAAGGCCAAATTAGTTTTTATAGTAGCAACAGGACCAAATTCCTTAATTTCAAAAGCTGAAAGTTTTCCAATCAATGTATCCCTAGTTACTGACGTATTAGGCATTGTTCTTAACTCATTTATAGTAGTAACCTTCATTTTATATGCCGGTGGCAAACCTCTTAAGATTTTTGAAACAATTTGATCCTCACTTAGAGTTCCTCCACAACATTTAATACCCAAAACGATTTCATTTACTCTTTCCATAAAAGCAAAAATCCTTTCATCTTCTTCCATTTTTAGATGTTCATACCTGACTCGGAAGCTTTCAAGTTTTGCAATTTTGACTATGGAATCTCCTCCATTCAGTGTTTCCAAGTGATCCCAAATAGCTTTAGCAGTAGACCTATCTGATAATCCCATGATTTGTTGATTTGATATTGTGCTCAAAAGTGCTTCTCTTGCTTTGCAATCATTTTCTTCATCTTTAGCTAAGGTAGTTGGAGCAGTCTGACCAACTATAGCAACTGTATAACCATTCTTAGTAACTTCCCAGATGTCTTTACCAATGCAATTCAGATGTGTCTCCATTCTGATCTTCCATATCCCATAGTTGGTTCCATCAAGTTTAGGACTGTCCTTCCTGAAATAATTAGTAGACATTGGATCTCCTCAAGTTGTTAAACTTTTGCAAAAGAGGACTAAGCTTTGATACCAATTGTTAGGTCCCGGAGACAACTGAGAGGGGGGGTGAATCAGTTGTCTAATAAATTCAAACCAAAAACTAATTAACCAACTTAATGCTTAATGCCGATAAATCAGTTAAGTATGCCGATAGATAGTGTTAACAGTAAATTGCTATACTGGTAAGGATTAATGCATGAAATAGAAACATAAACTCATCCACAACACATAACACCAATATTTGTATGTGGAAACCCTATAAGGGGAAAAACCACAGTGGGAAACCTTACCCACAATTAGATGATACTATTGCAGATAGTAAGTGTACATAAATGGGGTCTGCACATGCAGAAAGACTAACAACCTAGAGCTCACTGCTCAATCACAAAATGGGAGTCACATTGACTACAATTGGATGGTTAAATCCAATAAGAATGTACTGCACAAAATAGCATCTTCATATGCTGGATTCAGTACTGGTGTAATACTGATATGCTTCTACAAAAACCTAACTTCACCTTCAAATGATGTCTTCGTGTATATCCCTGCTTGATCTCATATATACCTTCACTCAATTCTTTTTCACATTCCACACTTGATCTTACAAATAAGATCTTACAATTATACCATACCCTAAGACCAATTTTAGTAGGTCGGCTCTACAAGATATTACAATAAAACATTTTTATACAATATAATATCCGATGCAATAACTGATTAAACATGTCAGCTAAATGCATTTACAACAATAATAAATCATCTCTATAGCATGCCATGTTGATCTAGAAAAGATAAACCTATCGGTGTAACCCTAGATAACCTAGACCTATTTGCCGTAAAAGAAAATATGCAAATATAAATATACCTGTAGACATCTAAAAATGGTCAATGCTTGGAGAGTCATACTTTAACATTCGCGCATTGCCTTATTTTAGGGTTTTTGCATCGCATTAACATTTCTTCTATGTTGCGCACTTGGTCTTTATCATTTGCGAGCATTGAGTCCTTCTTCTGCATTCTTCATTTGTCTCGCTTTCGAATTTGGTCTTTTAATAATAATCTTCAGTCATGATTTTGGTCTATCTTATCCCATCGCATCAATGTGCGTGCTCATTTGGCATATTTTGACATCGTCAATTTGATTTCATTTTGGACATCGTCAATCCTAATCGATGAAAGAATTGGGGTTTTGTCCTCTTGTCAATCTTGTCATCTTGCGATCGATTCATCATCGATCCTTGTTCTTGTCAATCTTGTCATTTTGTGATTGATTTGTCATCGATCATTGTCCTCTTCAATCTTGTCATTTTGTGATCGATTCGTCATTGATCCTTGTCCTCTTGTCAATCTCGTCAATTTTGCGATCGATTTGTCATCGATCATTGTCCTTTTCAATCATGTCAATTTGAATCAATTAGTCATTGTTCCTCATCAATTGGTGCCTATCAATTTGTCAACCAATCTCAATCATTTGTCAGCATTGGTCCTTTGTCAATCAAAATCATGATCAAATCGACCCTACATCAATTATCTTTTGTCAAGACCTAATTGTTGTCCTTGCATTTCTAAATCATATTCTAGGGTTTTATGATTTATTCATTTAATCTTGTTTGTCATTTTCCCTCTAGGTTAAATAATTTATTTATTTATCCTAAGTCTTCTTGTCACAATTAAATATTTATTTAATTGGCTAATTAATTCCTCCCTCTTTTTGTAAATTAATTAATGAATGAAAAATTATTAATTAATTTACCTAATTTTCATCAATTTCTAATTTCCTAATTTCCAATTCATCATTTCTAAACCTAATTTTCTATTTCTCCTATTTTTCTAATATTTCTCCTAATTTCATGGGAATGACATTTCAATCTTGTCATAATTTGTCAATCAATCAATTTTGCATAGTAATCTTGTCAATTTTGTCATAATTTGTCAATCAATCAATTTTGCATGTCAATCTTGTCATAATTTGTCATATTTGTCATTCTTGATTTGAAATTTCCTTTCAAATCTCTTCATGCTAATCTTGTCATCTCTCCAATTTGTTTATAAATTGGATGAATTTCTTCAATCAAAGGATCAATTAATCACATTTTTAGAGAATCAATCACGCTTCTAGTATCCTTACGCTGCCATTTCATCTTGCTTTCATGCTATGCCTTTGCATTTGTAGGTGAGATCCACAAACAAAGCAATTTGAAGGAGAAAGAAGGACAATGGAGAATCATGAAGGAGATATTCGTGTTTGTAATGGTTTGCATTTGATTTGAATGTCTTGTTTTCATATCTCTATTGATTGTAATAGGATTTAATATCATTGCAATTTAGTTTTCGTGATTGAGCTAGTTTAATATCTATTGCTTTGATGAATTCCATTTTCCTATCATACAATACCAATGATTAATTCTTCAAAAAAAAGTGTCCACATGATGTCTTCGACATTACCAAGTGTCTTCCATATCATTCTAGGTATCGGTGAACAATATATCTTGCTGGTGAACCATATACCAATAATTGTTGCACAGTTTACTTGCTTGTTGGTGAATGTTTTCGGATCTTCAAGGTGCTTGTATTTAGTAGGTGTTGACATCAATGACAAAACCATACCAAAATACCAACAAGCTGAATATGTTGTTACAACATTAAATTGTACCAATATAGCATGGATCAAACAACTATTGGAAGGCATAAATGAGAAAGTTACCAAGCTAGTAACTATATTCTGTGATAATACTAGTGCCATTAACATTTCAAAGAATCATGTTATGCACTCTAAGACAAGGCACATCTCTATCAAATATCATTATCTTAGAGAGGAAGCTCAAGAGAAGAAAGTGGTGTTGGAGTATGTTGGTTCAAAGGAACAAATAGCAGATATTTTCACCAAGCCACTGCCAAGGGACACTTTTGAATATCTCAAAAGTAAGTTTGGGGTCCTACCCCTATCTTCTACTCACTGACCGAGTTCGGTGAAAGCATCAATTTGATGACTCTAAAGAATATCTTTTAGGAGTTGATGCTGATTTACACACTTTAGGATGTTTTCTAAAGGTGTACAGGAAACAAAAATAGTGAACAGGAATTGAAGATAAAATTCTCTAACCAAGACTGAGTTGATACTGAACAACAAAGGAATTACTTCACACAGGAAGAAATTATGTATTAGTTTTATTTTGGCATTCTTGTCAAAGGGGGAGAAGACAAATGTATGGGGGAGAAGACTAATGATAGGGGGAGAGCATTTCAGCAATCTGAGCAATCACAATCACAACAATCTGAATTTGAATCTTTTAGGTCAAATCAGTTGGTTTTGACATCAATGCCAAAGGGGGAGATTGTTGGCATTATAACAGACATTAAGAGATTGTTGGCATTTCAACTAGGATATTGAGAAGGTTGTTAATAATTATGGATATAACTGATTTAGGATGTTTACTGTCTTCACAATGTTATTTTGTCATTGATGTCAAGAAATTGATTTTCTGATTTAGTAGGATGTTGCCATATCTTAAGAAGTATGTTTTGAAGAGAATTAAGATGACGGTAAAAGACACAGAAAGAATGTGATGAATAAGGGGAGGAATAAGTTATTCAATGGGCAACTATTACCGAGTTAGACAATGATGAGTTCATGTTGTTTAGATTGTTTTGATATCCTACATATGCTATTGTTTGTAAGGTTAATACTATACTATGTTACCGAGCAAAGAACCTAGTCGGTAAACCCTAAGGTTATCGCTATCGGTTAATGAAGGTGGAATGTCTACTGAGTGAAGTTTAGTATTTATCGAGTTGCAACCGAGTAATAACAGAATGCATTGGATGTATACATGTGTTATTTAACAATGGAAGATGATGAGCTGGATATGATTAAATGATTGATACAATGTCTATGAAGTTTGTTAAGGATCTATGGCAATGGAAGATCGACAGGAAGATCTATAGCTCAGATTGAACCGCAATACCCTAGCACAAGTTCCAAGAAATGTATGCAAGTTCGAAGGCGAGGTAAAACATTTTTAGATCAACGGAAACATTGAACCTAGTCAAGATTGAAGATCTGATGGCTATGATTGATCATGGGAAATGTGATCAGAGAGATTAAGCGGTTAGCAAATTGTTTATAATAAGGAACTGTTGATAAACAATGCATGCGGGCAAGTGTAAGCATAGGGATGCTACATAGTGATTACCGAGCACAAAAGCTTGAAGACCTATTTGAATAACAGAGTAAGGAGCCTAGCAGAGGGACAAGATAAGTCCTATGACTAGATTGTATTGAGCAAATAAGAATCTGCTTTAGCATTTTAGATGCAAAGTTGTAGACATACTCATTACTGTTGTTTATTAGTAAGTGATAGAAAATCTCTTAACCGAGTGGACTTAGCAGTCTTATTTGTAAATCCTCTAGCAAGGTGACATTCTAATTGAGTGTTTGAAACCCTTTAACAAGGTCACTTCTAACAAGGTGAAGATCCTAACAGATTTGAGGGAAATCCCTTAACTGGGTCACATCTAGCAATGTGTTTGTAATCTTTAACAGGATTTGCTTTTAACTGAGCATACTCTAGAAGAGTATATATTTTAGTGGGTCTGAAATACCACAGTGGTTTTTCCCTATTTGGGTTTCCACATTAAATCTGGTGTTGAATGTGTTGTGATGTAATCTGTTTATGAGTTTGCATGTTTTACAGTTTTGGTTACATATATTTGTTAAAGCTACCAAGGTTGAATCTATTGATTTCATGGAAGTTTAAGTTTGTATGATTCACCCCCCCGCCTCTCATCTTGTTAGCTTGGCATCTGTACTTAACAATTTGTATCAGAACTATCAGTATCATCTGATTGTGGGTAAGGTTTCCCACCATGGTTTTTCCCCTTACAGGTTTTCCACGTACAAATATTGGTGTTATGTGTTGTGGATTATTTTGTGTTTATGTTTCATGCACTAAATCCTTACAGGTATAGCAATTAATTGTTAAAAGTATCTACCAGCATATTGAACTGATTTACCGGTATTAAGCATTACGTTGGTTAAGTTTTTTTTGGTTTGAATTTATTTGACAACTGATTCACCCCACCTCTCAGTTGTCTTCGGGACCTAACAAAGGTAGACCTCACCAATTCCAATTCCCCAAAGACCTCATCAGAAATGAGTTTTATTTAGATGAGCAGGAGCTGAGGAAAGAGAAATGGGTGGCCTATAAGAAGGCTCTTGATTTTGTGCACCAGTTTGACATCAACTATGACCCTTTGTCTTGTTTTCACCCCTTTGAAGAAAAGGGAAAATTTATAATTCTTTGATTTGAAGATGTAATGCAAACATTGAAAGAGAAAAGGGAAGAAGTGATTAAAAACAACCTTGAGAAGGCAAGACTAGTTCTAGCTAGGTCTGCATCTGCTAAAGCAATCCATCCTCGTGACTATGTGCTACATAGAAAATCCAAGTACAATGTGTTGGTACCAACAATAGGGGAGCCTTCTACTTAAAAAGGGAAGAGGAAAATACAAGATGTCATTGACATTTTGGACTCCCCAAAGAAGCAAAGGGTGGGAAAGGAAGTGCAAACTAATGAGCCCCTGTATTCCCCATCTCAATCCCCCATTCATATAGGAGATGAGCAGGTAGCAGTTGAACAATTTTGGTAGTTAGGAAGTCTAGGGGAGATGGCCTATACATATGATGAAGTAGAGGATGGAATGCTTGAGGAGCCAGAAGATGCTGAGATGGACATAACCACTAATGAGTTCAAAGGCCACAAATTGGATCCTGCCATTAAACAGGCCAGTGAAGAAATCTTAGCTGATAGTAACTTTGTTACCTCAGAAGCTTTCATGCAATTTGTGTGGAAGCATAATATTGATAAGTTCAATGCCAAATGTGAGAAGAGGAAGAATGAGCAGCCCCACAAGGATGCAGCTGTGGTGGAAGAAGAAATAAAACAAGAAATGGTCACTAAATTTAAGACCATCACTCTTGAGCAAGGAAGGGAAATGGTAGCAAAGGCTGGTGTACTCGTCCTCCCTAAATGGGATATAGCAAATGCCTTGGTTTCAGAGGTAGTCAGGAAAGAGACTAAGCCTATGGAAGGTGTAACCTTCAACAAGGATGATGCAGCCCTAGTCATGTGGTCACAGAAAAAGAAATGAAAATAAAAAGAGAAAGGATACCCCAGAGTCCAGCTACCTTGTAGATATGATAGTGAAGAGGGTGCAAAATACTGGAGTGGTGGAAGCTACTAGTACAGTCTTGGAAACTACAAAATTCAGTGTTGTAGTGGTAGAGAAGGAAGTAAAGGAAAGGGAAGATCTCCAAGCTAAGTTGGAGACAATTTTAAAGTCTTACAATGATGCCAAAGGAGAGGTAATGAACCGAGACACCATTATTGCTAAATTGAAAAGCCAATTGGCAGGACAATACCATCAAGGTGAGTCCTCAACCTTAATGATTGCTTCTTCTCCTACATAGCCTCCATCTCCTATCCCTATCATTGAATTCCCACCTTCTCATGCACCTTCTGGTTCCCAATCAGGTGAGATCACTCCTCAGGAGCTAGAAAAGCTAAAATAGGCTCAAACCCTATCTACAAATAAGTATGAAGAGAGAGTGAGGGCCACAATTTTGAGTTTTATTGACACTATAGGATCATCATTGTTGTATAACAATATGAGTAAAGTTTTGGATATGTGGAATGAGCTCAATGGAGACAAGGCTATTCTAATGCCCATCTTGGACAAGTGGATGCCTAGGGAGGTGGAACTAGGACTTATATGTGTATCCTATGATGAGGCAGGGGCTGACTCCATTATCAAGTCCACTTGTGACATAACAAAGGATCTGACAAAATTGGTAGAAGGAATAGATAATGCCAAGAGGAAAATCAATTTGTATAAGAAAGAGTACACTGAGTAGGAATTTGAATGATTTCTCGGGGGTTTCGCCAGTCCAAATCAATTGAAGGACAAACAAGTATGGCTTAATGAACTAGGAGCCAACCTATCATTAAGGGTAAAGGGAATCATTAATACAGATGATACTTCCCTATTTGCTAGAACAATTAAGGAGATAGAAAAATTAAATCACACTATGGCTTTGTAAATTTAGAGGTCAATAAAATGAGAAACTCTTGGAAAAGATTGGGCAAGATTAGAGGGAAAGTTATTAATTTCTCGTGGCCTGCTGATGACGTGTACCAAGAGTGGACAAGAAAGTATGCGGTGCTGGATGCAAGGGTTCAAGAAGAAGCTATAGAATGACAACCGCGGGAAGGGGCCGTTAGAAAATGAAAAAGATTCACAACTACTTGTTGAAACAAGAAGATTGTTGCAACAAACCTTTTGGAAAGGTTTGAAGCTTGTATGCATCCATACTATTATAAATGGATACTAGGACTAGTTAAAGGGGGATCACAAGAATATGTAAAGAAACTCTGCAGAAATATATCTGGGTTTTTTCTGTTTACAGAGAATATTCTGAGTTTTGTAAGATTTTTTCAAAATGAATATCAATATACAAACCATAAAATTTCTAGCCTAAAATTTGTATTGTCTTCTGGTGTTCTTTCAATAATTTACTAGTTTCATTTGGGTAATCTAGGGTTATCCTATTGAACATGGATTGTAATGCAGCCTTTATAGATATGTTTCTTATCTTTCTTCTTTAGGAGAGGAATTTAAATACACAAGAAATATCTCTGTCAGTAGGTTATTTTGTTAGAGACTTTGAATTTAATGAACACTGTTTAGTTTAACAAGGAAGGACTCTTATATATGTTAGGCATGTATGGAGTTGATAGAGGCCGAAGTGATGAGACATATAGAGATGTTTAATTGTGAAATCCTTGTTTAATTTAGATGACTCTGCAGCTTGGATAAGGCACTAGTATCAGCTATAGTTTTCTTTCTACATCTCTTGAGGATCAATACTGAAAATGAGCATAAGCTTTTCTTCATTTTTTCAGTTTATGTTGAGGTGATAAGATCCATTGGCTTTTTGGACATTGGTTTACTGTGGATCTTGTTTCAAAGTGTGAAATTATTCACAGAAGGTATACCCTCTTGAACTTTGGATAAGTTCAAAGTGTAGAAGGTTCTTGAAACCTTGTCATGTGTTGCTCTAAGGTTGTTTTTCCTTGATCTCTTCATTTGCAGACAGAGTTATTATATTTCTTATAAGGGATAAGAAGGGAATCAAAATTTGAGAACAACAAGACATACTTTTCCTCTGTAATGAGAATTAGACAAATGGTTATATTGTAATTGTGGCATTGTATTCATCTTGTAAAGGTGATTTTTCTGTTAATGTATTTTTTTGAAAAGCTTAGATCATTTAGAAAAGTTGATTGACTTTTATTGTTTAAACCAATAGGAAAGAAGATTATCTTTTCCCGGTTATTACCTAGGCAAGTTTAATTTCTATATTCGCTTTTGTTTAAAGTAATACCAAGGCCTTGATATGTTTGTTTGGACCTTGTCGTTTGGTTGATTTGGGGTACCTGTTTCTGTCCTCGATCTTGAGTTTGACTTTTGCCTTGTGATAGTGTTATAACTAGTCTTGTCCTTTATGCGGGTGTCGAGTGTTGATTTATGGTTGACCATAGCGGGTCAGGTCTCTATTTAGAGTACCGTCAATGGACCTGGTATTTGCTTCTATTAAGTTCAATGGATCCTTTCCTATTCAGGGATCTTTTAGGTATTTATTGACCGATGTGGTTGGTTGTTTATTGTTATGTTTGCCTTGATGGCAGGAATGTAAATGATGTGAAACTTATGTACCCTTAACTTATTTAAATGATAAGAGGGGTCTTGCATTTGAGCAGACTCAGAGATCTAGCCCTTTAGGGGTGAACTCTGATATCAATTTGGTGTTATGCGATGCTTTTGATATTTTGTTTCATGTTTAGTATTAGCATGTATGGATGGCATTTTGATAGTATGTATAAGTGGATTAGATGAGATTTATCATAAATGCATGTATGTAGTCATCTCTTAAATGTAGTAAAATGGATCATGAAAGAATGTATTCTGTTATGGTTAATGAAAATAAGTATGCATTAAAAGATCTCATTAGTTATGATGAAATTTTAGTGTATTTTGGAACAAGATGCATGGCATGTGTTTAATGTAAAAATTGAACCTAATGAATGGTTAAAAAATTATTGGATGAACTCATCATGCTACCTAAATTGCAATTCTAATGGATGAACTTCATTTTGTTATCTACATTTTAACCTTAATAAATGAACTTCATCTTATTAGCTATATTTTAACTATAATGGATGGACTTATTTGGTTATCTACATTTTAACCTTAATAAATGAACTTCATCTTATTAGCTATATTTTAACTATAATGGATGGACTCATTTGGTTATCTACATTTTAACCTTAATAAATGAACTTCATCTTATTAGCTATATTTTAACTATAATGGATGAACTCATTTGGTTATCTACATTTTAACCTTAATAAATGAACTTCATCTTATTACCTATATTTTAACTATAATGGATGAACTTATTTGGTTATTTACATTTTAAACCTTAAAAAAGGAACTTCATCATAATAGCTATAATTTAACTAAAAGGGATGAACTCATCAAGTTAACCATATTTTAACCTTAATGGATGATTTCATATGTTATCTATGTTTTAACTTCAATGGGTAAATTTCCTCATGTTGGACTCATCTTCAACCATTATGGATGAGCATGTCCTATTATCTATAATGTTAATTTACTGAATGAATTATATCCTTGTTTAAAATAATAGCATGAAATTAAGTTAACCTGCTTTCTAGGTCAAATGACGTGAGTTGAGTTAGATGTTAAGTTACATAATCTCGTTGGGAAACTCCTTAGGTTTTGTTTAATCTTCCACTGTGTTATCTAAGCTTTTGATAACTCATTGTATCATCATGTTGTGTTTAAAACTCTTAAAAAAATATATTTTCACTCCATTGTGTGTTTTAGCTTTATCCCTTCGGGGTTTCCTGGCGGGCATTACATAATTTATCATTGAACCTGTAATTCAAGTGATCAATATAATGGAAAACACAACATACAAATTCATTGTCTCAAAAACTCTGTCATACTAAAATATATGATCATCAAGGCTCATCACAAACTGATACTTGCACTTATACTTTCCACATATACTTCCACATCACATTCAATCAAACCACATACAATTTTATACATATGCACATTCAATTATATCAACATATTCACTGAAACACTCAACTAGGTTTGCCTCTATAGCATTGTAAATTGTACACCCTTGCTAGGGTGGTACAATTCCATGCTTGGTTTAGCACATGCCTTAGTGTGTTTTGCATCTTTCATTTCTCATCCCCTTTAAGCATTTAATTAATTGATTTAATTAAATATAAATTCACATTTCACCTCTTCACATGTTATAAAATTGGTCCCTTTACCCTAAGTGTGCCCCTTTTCATTGTATTCCTCTAATTACTCGTTAAATCATAAAACCTAATTATGTCCTATTTCAACCTTTAAGGCACAATTTTGCATATCAAAACATCTTGAAATCAGCTGTAACTTTTGGAGTCTCTCTAATATCATCATTTATAATGACCCTAAAAATTTGGTGAGAATTTGGTCGGACCATGTACACTTTGCACACAGTCCCTAATATTTTTCCTGAAATTTTGGGAGCATAATCCTAAGATATTATAATTATTAACCCCAAAATATTGGTGGGAAATTCAAATCCTAGGTCAGCCTACAGTTAAAATTTAGATCTAGGGTTTCATACATAAGAGATCTCTTTCTTTATTTGAAGGGAATCTAAGAGGAATCTAGAGAGAGCTTTTGGAGCAACCTTCTATGTAGTGAAAGAGAAGATCTTGTGAAGTCTTCAATAACATTCAACAACACCTATCAAGCATTCATCAAGCATTCTTTCATCATTTGGGGGCTTTTGAAGATGTAGGAAATCAATAGGAGATCATCAACTGAAGATTAGCTTGTACCTCTCCCTTGGGGTTGGGTATGGTTTCATGTTGTTTCCATATCTTTGTATGGGATTATTTACATCAATTTGGTTTACATTCATGCTTTAGATCACTTTGCATAATTGATTTTTTATTTTGTCAATTACAAGCAATTAGGGTTTACTCTTTAGGGTTGCTCTAGATCATTTACTCTCATCCTAGGATCTTGCACACACACAAGGTTCTTGCACCCACTATTTTACTTTACAAGTCGGCTATTTGTTGAGGTGGAAATCACCAAAAAGGGGGTTTGAATAAGGCAAAACCTATATAGCTACCCAGAACCCTATTTTTCAGCTTCAGGTACAGATTTAGATCCAAGTGTCGCTGAAAGTTTTAGGACTGATAGAGTGCATAGGGACCGTTTTAGAGGGAAAAATTAATGAAAAACCTCAAAGACAGGGCATGGCACCCTGGTCCTACCCAAGAAAGGGGCATAGCACCCTGGTCCTAGACATTTTTGCTCAGATTTTAGAAATAGATGCACCTTTGATTTTGGCTCTTAATCTGTACTTTTTAGTAACATATTAGTTTTTCTTAGTTCTCCATTTTTCAGATTAGGGTTACTAATGCATACGTATATCTTTCCTATCTCTCATTCACAAAAAAAGGAATATAATCCCTAAGAGGTAATCCTCGGCTCTCTCTTCTTCACAAGAAGTAGCTGAAGTGTGTTACTTCCCTAGGCTCTTTTGTATTCTATGAGTGTGTATGTAAGAGTGGGATTAGGGTTTGCTTGCCTAGTCTTACTTTTTCCCCTACATATCTTTGGTGAAACCGACATGATTCCCATTTCATTTTCATTACATCTCATTGTTAGATATAGATTTAGTATCTTTTCATTTTTATTTATAAACATAAAATTATAAAAAAAAAGAGAGTTTTCATTTTTACTTACATTGTGTGTCTAAATTTCATTTAGTTCTTGTCTCAGAATGTCAAATCTTTATTTGCAAGATGTTTATGGTTTTGATGATGTATGTAATTATGTTGATTATGAGTTTAGTGAGGATAAATTAGATGAATATCTTGAAGCGTTTTTGAACCCTAAGCCTTCTAAACCCTCATTTTACTGAAAACTAATCATCCTTGTTACTATACCATTTCATGGTGATGAGAAAGATAAGTTGAATGCCTCCTCTCACGGGTACATTCCTATCAAATCCTCCACTAGATCTAGTGACATGGTTGCTTACAACAATTCCCTTTATGAGGATATGTCTCCTTTTGAATCAAAAGATAAACCTTTCAACCGATATGGCCATGCTTTGTTGAATGATTCCCTTTGATGACTTTATGTCTTTCCTCAAATATTCTATAAAAAATAATACATCTCAAAGGCTAATCAACATGATAAATGTCACTGAACATAGTAAGCCTCTTTTTATGGTCCAAGGTGCTTATCCTTCCTTAAATGTACCTCTTTCTAATCAACCTCTTTTCACGGTTCAAGGTGGATATATTCATGACTCCTTTTGTACTCCTAACAAACCTATCATTACTATGCAAGGAAGAAATCCCACTAAGAGTCCTTATAGTTATGCTAAACAACTAACTAAGGAGAGTCATCATGCAACTTCCCACACCTACAACATTAGAAATAATAGGCAACTGAATCCTCCTCCAATTATCCCAACTTCTCTTCCCGATCCTCAACCTATTCTTCCTCAAGCACCTTGTATCTCACAAACTCTTGGAAAGGAATATGATCTCATTGAATAATTTAAAGCTACTCCTGCCAATATATCCCTTTGGGATTTGATTCAAACCTCCTCAACCCATCATGGAATGTTACAAGATGCCTTGGAAGATTTGAATGTCCCATCCATAGTGACATCTAATAATATGGGTTCCTTAATTGATTCTATCACATCTCCTAAAGCTCAAATTGTGTTTACACAAGATGAGTTACGTTCTAATGAGATTCAACATGAATATGATCCTTTAATTATTGTGGTTATCATAAATAATAGTGCGATAAGATGGAAACTAGTGGAAAATGGTTTTGGCCTTAATGTTTGTAGCATTAACCTGTTGCATAAAATCAATGTCGATACATCTCGTATTAAGACCAATTCTCTTACTATCTGAGGCTTTGATAATGTTGCTAAATCTTCACTAGGTATCATCACCTTGCTTGTTAAGGTAGGTCCAGTTACTTTACCTAAACCTATCCATGTCATGTCTGGAGATTTGACATATAACTTGTTATTAGGGAGACCCTAGATTCATAGCATGAAAGTTGTCCCCTCCACATTGCATAGGCAAGTTAAATTCATTTACAACAATAAAACATATACCTTGCTAGGTGACACTAATCTCTAGGCTTGTTTGCAAACATCAACATCAAAATCCTCTTCAACTAGTTCTTCTCTGACAATCTTAGATAATTCTTCCAAAGCCTCTACACCTACTAGTGTGTTTGTTTCTTTGAATTTATCTCCTACCAATAATTCCTCAAGTGAACCTAAGTTTCTTGAGGAATAACCTTCCCAACCTAATTCTACCACTGAGGATGCCCTCTCTCCTGAAAAGATTCTCGTAGAAGATTGGGGATCCCTTGAATTTACTCCTACTTCCATAGGATAATATAGAATTCCCCCAAGAGAACCTAAGGTTGAAAATAATAAAGAAGAAGAAGAACCTAAAAACAAATCTACTTTATCTGGGCCATTGAGTAATAACTTTGTGGCAGCTTCTCAGACTTTGTCTCCCTTGACTTTTGATTTAGAGGATTTTTATCCTTCTCTTTATGAGAATCCTCCTCTTTCAGAAATGGCTAACCTCTATGGTCTTGGTTTTCACATCTTGGCTAGGTGTAGATATAATAGTAATGGATGTGGTGCTTAAGAACAAGGGATAAAGGTTCCCTTGGAAAACAACTTCCCTGATATGACATTCAAACTTGGCTATGATCCTTTTGAGCATACTAAAGCTTCCAAGAGACATTTTAATAGTGTTAATGTCATCTCTACTTCTATCTCAAGAAAATATTTGGAGTATATCAACTGTGATTCTTCTAGTGTCTTTACTTTGGATGTTTTTCCCACTGATGATTCCTTAGTTGAGTTCCTAGGAGATTATGACAACCTTCCTCGTTATCACCATACTCATGGTTTTCCTTATTGTTTAAATGCAGAAGCATACTTTGGGAAAGAAAGAAATAATGATGAGATAGTTAAAGAATTTCCTCAATTGAAATATACTCCCCAACAAATCAATCTCCTCATAAGTGACACCATTGATATAAGGATGGATCCTTGCATTGAAGACAAAGTCATTAAGATATGTAAATGTATTGATGAAAAAGAACAAAAAATAGTATTATGAGTTGTTACATTAATTTCCTAAAATCTTTTCTTAGATATAATATGATGTGCCTAGTATTGATCCTAAGATTGTCACTCATAACATTGTCTTAGTTCCCGATGTTAAACCTATGAAGAAAAAGATTCGAAAGATGAACCCTAAAGTAGCATTACTTGTTAAGGCTGAGATTGAAAAATTATTGGATGTGGTATTCATCCATCCTATTGATTATTCCCCATGAATTTCAAACATTGTAGTAGTGGCTAAACCTAATAACAAGATTAGGATATGTACATATTTTTGAGATCTTAGTAAAGCCTCTTTGAAGGATGATTTCTCTCTCCCAAATATCGATATGATAATGGATTCGGTAGTAGGTCTTGCTTTATTATCCTTCATTGATGGTTTCTCAAGATACAATCAAATCTTTATTAATCCTCTAGATAAATGTAAAACCACTTTCACCACCCCTTGGGGCATGTTTTGTTGGGTTATGATGCCTTTAGGATTAAAAAATGTAGGTGCTACCTAGCAGTGTTCTATGACCCTTATCTTCCATGATTACATGCATAAAATATTAAAATATTATGTTGATGACATCTTAGGTAAATCCATTATTTGTGTTGATCATGTTAAGATCCTTCATCAAGTCTTTGAAAGAATTCATAAGTACAACATGTGCTTGAATCCCCAAAAGTGTCTTTTCGGTGTGGATAATGGTAAACTATTAGGATTCATAGTTTCATATCATGGAATTGAGGTGGATACAAAAAAGATAGATGCTATTATTAACATGCCACCTCCTAAAAATGTTTCCCAATTAAAAATATTACAAGGCAAGATCCAAGCTATTCATAGGTTCATTTCTCAACTTGTGGATCAAAACTTTTCTTTTACTCAATTGCTTAAAAAGAGTATCACCTTTCAATGGAATGAGGATTGTCGTCAAGAATTTGAGGACCTTAAAAACCTATTTGGCCAATCCTCCTATCCTCCAACCCGCTGACCCTTCTAAACCCTTTCTACTATACACAACTTCTTCTCTTCATGCTCTTGTAGCTTTATTGGTACAACATGATAAGGATGGTAGAGAATGTATGGTTCATTAAATAAGTCGCACTATGCTTGATTACGAAGTTTGATATTCTACAATAGAAAGGTAGTGCCTTTATTTAGTCTTTGCAACACAAAAATTAAGATTACCTTTTGAATTCTAAAGTCCATGTTATTATTAAATTTGACCCTCTCAAACATCTTGTTAGAACCTGGAGGCAACTGAGAGGGGGGTTGAATTAGTTGTCAATTAATTTCATCCCAATTATAACTTAATCAAACTTGATACTTAATACTAGTAAACCACACTTAATGTCGATAGATAGATTAGCAGTTAATATTAATACCAATGAAACTTAATGCATATAACAGAAAGAGAAACAACATCCACAACACATAACATAGAGATTTGTACGTGGAAACCCTGTAAGGGGAAAAACCATGGTGAGAAACCTTACCCACAATTAGATGATACTATTGCAGATAGTATGTGTATACAAATGGGGTCTACACATGCAGAAAGGCCAACTGCCTAGAGCTCACTACTCAATCACAAAATAGGAGTCACACTAACTATAATTGGATGATTAAATCCAATGATAATGTACTGATCAAAGTAGCATCTCCAATGCTGGATTCAGTTCCGGTTAAGCTCTAATAATCACCTTCAAACCTTCCTTGAACCTTCTCTATGGTCTGCTCATATGATCTTCAATATTCACACATACCATGTTACAATACCATAACCATATACTGTCTCTCTATGATATTACATCATCTCATAAATGAGATCTTACATATATACCAAAACCTAAGACCAAATGTGTAGGTCAGCTAACTAAGAATATTACAATTAAATCAATTACAAATAAGTCAAGATGTGATGCATCATGTTGGCTCAATACACTTACAACAATATCCAATTAATTAAATCATCTCCATAACATGTTGTGCTGATCCGAAATAGATTATGCATGTCGGTAATAGCAAATATGTCAACCCAATTAGACCAATAACCAAAATACAAAAACCAAGTGTCCAAACCATGTCTTCGACATACCAAGTGATCTCCAGATGATAACAATTCAACCTCAGTGCTGGTGAACAATATAACCTACCAGTGAATAGTATACCGATGTCTATGCATAAGTCACTAAACATGCCGATGAACATAATGTGTGGGTTCAACATAACCAAAGATCTCCAGAAGGATAAGTGTTGACATAAATGAAAAAACCAGTGCAACACATCCATAATACCAACACATCTTTTCTCTAAAACTAATCTTTTAGGATGCTTAGCCAAGTGGGTTATGATGTTGACTAAGTTTGACCTTAATTTTTTTTGTCATAAGGGAATAAATGGTCAAGCGTTGACTAACCACTTAGTTGAGGCTCCTTCACCCTTCTCCCTACCTAACCTGGAGTCTTTCCCTGATGAATGGATTCTCTCTGCTGATATTGATGAGACTTGGGAGTTATATTTTTATGGTTCTAGGTGTCATACAGGATCGGGGGCAAGGGTGGTCCTAATCTCTCCTAAAAAGAAACCAATCCCTTTATCATATCATCTCAATTTCCTGTGTACCAATAACATTTCTGAATATGAGGCTCTTATGGCTAGAATTAAAGTAACTTTAGCACTAAATGTGAAACATATACATATCTATGGAGATTCTCAATTAATTATAAGGCTAGTGATAGGAATTTATCAAGCTAAGCAAGATAAATTATCACAATATAAAGATTTAGTGATATCCTTGTTGCAAAAGTTTGATTCTTATACCATGGAGCTTGTTCCTCGAAAAGATAATCAACATGTTGATGCAATGGCACGTTTAGCCTCTCTTGCATCTTTAGAGGACCCCTTGGTAGATCTCAAATTCATTATTCACAACCTCACTACCCCAGATATTGTTGATAATCCTAGTGATGTGGCATATTGTTGCATTATAGATTCTGATGAGTGGTACTCACATGTCATGAGATATTTGAATGATGGTACCTTTTGTGACTCTACGAACAAGAATACTAGGGCTAGAATTCACAAATTGGCCACTAGATACATTATCCTTTCTAATGTTCTTTATAGGAGGGGTTATAATGGTCTTCTCCTTCAATGTCTTAACAAAGCTAAAATCCCTATTGCTCTTGAGGAAGCACATTTAGGTGCTTGTGGGGGGCATTTTGGGGGTAGGTCTTTAGTTCAGAGATTTCTCCGAATGGGATATTATTGGCAGACCATGGAAAAATATTCCTTTGCATTTGTTAAGAAATATCATCAGTGTCAGAAACATAGCAATTTGATCCATGCTCTTGCCCAAGAACTTTGATCTCAAGTAGCTTCTTGGCCCTTTTCCACACGGGGTTTGGATCTCATTAGTAAAATATCTCCTCCATATCAAGGACATACTTTCATCATAACTACAACTGATTACTTTACGAAGTGGGTAGAAGTAGTTCCTCTTCGATCCACTATCGCTGAAGTAATTTGTCAATTTATCTTAGAAAACATCATTTACCGATTTGGAATACCTTTCGCTTTGGTTTCAGATAATTGAATGTCATTTAAAAATAAGAATGTGAAGAAGTTTCTCAAGAAATATCATATTCAATATAAATTTTCTACACCATATTATCCTCAATCAAATGGCCAAGCATAATCTTGAAATAGGATAATTGAGCAAATTCTTCATAAGACTATAAACAAGCATAGTAAGGATTGGCATACTCATATAATCTATGCTCTTTGGGCTTACCAAATAAGCGTACGCATTGCTATGGGTTGTACTCCTTATAATCTTATTTATGGTGTCGATGCCATTATACCTTTGGAGTTGGGAATTCCATCTTTAAGAGTTTCTCTTAAGGGTATAATGGATGATGATTCCTATAGAGAGAAAAGACTTCAACAACTTAAGATGCTCGATGAATGACGAATAAATGCTCTTGAGCATATTCAAGCATATCATAAAACTCTACAATGAAGATATAATGATAAAGTCATTCAAAGTTCCTTCTTAGTAGGAGATTTTGTAGTTTATGAGAATCAGCGCAACGTGAATGTCTTACCTGAGGAGAAAGGAAAATTCAGCCCTAATTGGCTTGGATCATACATTGTTATCAAAGTCTATGGATGTGCTTACAAGATAGCATATGTGGAAGGTACACCTCTCAAGGAACCCATAAATGCTATGCGCATTCGTAGATACTATGCCTAGTTTCTCTACCTTTCTCCTTCCAAATTTATTCTCTCTCTTCTTGTGCCTTTTCTTTCTTCAAAATTGGATAATATATTAGCATATCTTCATTAAAGTATCTAGTATTAAATGACATTGTGTTGTTTAGTCTACATTACTTCTCTTGACAAGCATGTTTCTCCACTTTTTTGTTTGTCTTGGATTCAATTATGTAAATTGTAATAGATTTACATTTTATATGTGCGAACATGCTATATAATTCCTTATGTGTTAAATAGGGTTATGTCATTTTGTGTTTAATTAGATTTAATTAAATCACATTAGTCATATAATTTTTAATCTTAACACATTTTCCTCTTACATCACCAAAGTAGCATTTAATTAAGTACTTAGTTATTTAATTAAATCACACATGTATCAATTTAATCATGAAGAATTGAGAAATCAATCACATGGAAATTATATTAGACATACATGTTCATTACCAAATATGTTATTTTTTATCAAAGCAATGCATACATTGTTTCAAGAATTAAAATAACATGTTTGAGACAAAACATAACCATAAAATATATATATATCAATGTCATAACATGTATATCATTGTACATCAAAAAAATCATATCCTAATCATCTCCTATCCCTAGGACTAGTAGCTAGAGGATGGTGACTAGATGTCCCCTCCTGATCTGGTCGTCGGGGTGGGCTCATGGGTGTATATCATGATGTGGAGCATGAGTGACTTCGTGAGGAGATCATACAATCCATCTCCATCATGATCCCTCAGTATGTGGCTGCCTCTGCTCGAGATGCTACTAGATCACACTTTGTTTGTTGTAGTTTCTCTAGCAAAGATCTCTCCCTCTCTCTCCAAACCTCCATCTCGAACTGAATAGGGGTGAATAATTCCTCATATCGCCCCGCATTCCCATGTGGTCTATGCACTATTTGCAAGAATATGGGAATGTGTGTGGTCGTGATGAGATCTGTCACTGCATTCTGGATCAAGGATCGCCACTCCTGGACACCAACTGCAAAGATAAAGAGATATTTTCATCAGTAATAATCTATATCATCAAAACTAAAATATTAAGACACATAAATTAAATAATCACAAAACAATTTACCTAGATATCCCTCTCGCCAATAGGGGTCAAAGACAAGGACCTCCTTGATGAACTTTTAAGGCACTGAGAGGGGGGGGGGGGTGAATCGGTGATAGTAAAAACAACAAAAATCTAAATATCAATTTCACCAACTTAAAACTCAATAGACATGTAAGAAATAACACCAATTATGCAATTACCACATAAAGCATAAACCAAATGACATGAGTTTATACATGAAAAAATCAAATGGGAAAAACCACATTGGGAATTAGTACCCACAAGATCCACTATCTACAGTATAGAGATCTGACCGGTTCAGGACTACAACACCTAGTTAGGGGCACACCCTGTCAGGAGTGTCTAAGCCTAGTTAAGAACTATACAATAAGGCTTGTGAGGACCAGCCCTGTTAGGATCTACTTAAGTAATTGAGATTTGCAAACACAAGTTAATGTGTCACTTGGCTAGAGGATTTAATGATCTGAACTATTAGGATCTGACTACACCTTGTTAGGAGTGACCTTGTAAGAGTATTTTCTTGCTGCAACTGTTAGGGAGACAACAAGTACAAATGATCTTAGTATAACACCTTCTATGTCTGATAAGATCTTCTTCAGAACATTATAACATCACAAAGACTTCATATCTCAACTCTTCTGATCTTTGCACTATCAAAAATACAAAATTTGCTCAACACATATCACACTATCAAGCTCATGTATATATATCCTGTAATGGTGGGAAAATGATGAGTGATAGATCAAGAGGGAAACTAACCCTTTCCCTCAAAGAGATGAGAGTTTCAATTTTGATTATCCTTCAAATACTTTTCACCATTACATTAGGAAGATAAGGAATAATTCATTAGATTCAATCTCCACACAAAGATGATAGATTGAATTCTAAATGAATTAAGAATGTTAGGATGACCCCGTCTTCCTTTGTTTGATTTGGTGATTGAATTATGCGGTGCAAAAGTGACAAAGAATTGATTATAACTTGAGATCGGGATATGGGATGAAGTTGTGCACCTATATTTGGTAGTAAAATGTCAAGATGAAGTCACCCTGCAAATTTGATGGAAAGTTGTTTGGTTCATGGCTAGAATGTACATGGTCCTCTGAAAAATCTGTGAAATGAAAAGGGTTTCTCTACCTCTACAAATGAAGCCCAAATCCAAAAGTACAACTACACACCGACAACCTACACATCGAAAAGAGAAGGAAATGTCTTGGGATTGGGGGTTTGCCTTTACGTCGAACCCTAGTTTTGGAATTAACCAAGTATTGAAAGAATGTACTTGAAAGTAGATGCAAATGAAAGACTGAATTGTAGATCACCTCAAGGGAGGTTGTAGTAGAAATTTTGATAGAAATGCTTGTATGGAATTGTATGTTGAAATCAATCTCCTTTTCAATGGTTGAATCCTCGACTTAAATGCAACACCTATCGTGCACTATCCTGCACTATCCCAATCAGGTTTTGAAGTGCTAGTAAGATGTCTCGGTTTGGGTCAACTGGTGGTTTGGGAAGGGCTTCCAGGTTCCCTTCTAGAATAGGTTCCTCCCTATCAACATCCTCGTGTGCCATACGTGTACTCTTAGGAACCCTTCCACGCTTGCGAGCTTGTCGTGTAGTCAAAGGCATCTTAATGAAGAAAATAAAAATAAATAAATAAATAATTTTTGGGGAAAATTTAATTAATAAAATAATTAAAGCGAAACATAATGGAGAAAGGTTCCTAGTTTTGGAAACCTTGCTCTGATACCAAAGTGTCATGCCCAAACTTTTGGGCAAAAAAAATGGAACAACAAATTTTTTTTGAATAATATAAACTCGTAACATATCCTACATTAAAATAAATTCAATAGAGTTTTGTCTTAACTAGGATGTAAGTAAAATTGTTTTCTAAGGTTGGATTAATTAACCAACCCAAATGAGCGACTTTATTTAGTGGAGATTAATTAATGTCACAATTTAGTTAGTTAGTTCAACTATCCTTATTAAGTTGTCGCTATATAAAAATGAGGGATAATTAGTTATCTCAAATGCATTTAAATCATTCCCGACCAAATAACGATAATGCTTATTTAAAAATTAATTAATTGAAGCATACGCAAATTCATTATTTAAATCTAACCGATAAGGGTTCGAAATTCTATAATGTCATTTGTCAACTAAATCTGATATTATGCTAAAGTCAATTTTAATTTCCGTAAACCTTTAAATTTGATGATATATTTAATCTGGACAACATTGGCCCCCAGGGCTAAGAATTCCTAAAAATAATTAATAGTCTTCAATTATAAATTTTCCCCAATTTTAACCTTAATGTCTATATATAATCGAATATATTAAATAACTATATAACATCCCTAGTTGAATAATTTAAATCAACTATGCGATTAATGTAAATGACATTAATCCTCCATTTTAAATTATAAAAATAGAATATATTAAAATTTAATTCTTTTAATAAAAAGGACCAACTATGTCCATGAAGTATTATAATTCAACTATTAAATAACCTTAAATATTAGTTATAATTGAAAAACTTAATTCAAATTTCGCCTCCCCCAAATTTACATGCAAACCCTAAGTTTAAAATACAAAATATAATAAGGGCTAAATGCTCCTATTATTAACAAATTGCTAACCATAACTCAAAACTGGGTTAGGGTTTCATTTTCCTCCTTTTGTTTTTATTAAAACCCTTTCTTTTTCTTTTCTATTAACTCATACCCTAACCCGAAATAGGTTAGGGTTTAACATATTATATTGTTTTGTTTCGTGGTGTGTGTGTTTGTTTGTGTGCAGGTACAGGGCTGAGCTAGGGCATGGTGGTGGCCATGGAGAGGCGGAGACCGAAGGAAGGAGAAGAGAGTTACAGGCAGAGGTGGTGGCGCTGGCTTCCCCAAACACCAATGTGCGTACACACAGTGGCGGGTAGTGCTGCCCACTGTGTGCACACACAGTGGCAGATGGTGTCACCGCCGCCCAATATGTATACACACAGTGGCAGGGTGTCGCCTATTGTGTGTAGCACAGTGGCGGCCGTGACTGTTCCACTGTGTCTGCACACAGTGTGGCACCTCCCGCACCACCCCACTGTGTGTAAACATAGTGGCTCGACTGTGAGCCATCCACTATGTTAACACAGTGGTTCGGCCGATACCTGCCCCCCACGATTTCTTTTTTTTGTTTATTATTATTTATTTTTTCTTAAAATATATATATATATATACATCTATATATATATACATCTATATATATGTATATATATATATACATATATATATATATATATAGATATATATATTTATATATCTAATCATGTTCAGAACATATTTTTTTGTGTTTCCATTGTGCATATTTTTAAATGCATGAATATATATATAGATATATATATTTATTTATGCATATATATTTATATATATATGTATGTATATATATAAATATCCAGCTATTAGGGTTAGAAATCTCTGGTTTTTTTTTTAATAGATATATACATAAGCATGCAGTTCTCTCTTTTTAACAATAATATTTGTATCTATTTTTTTGTGTGTTTTTAAAACTTGCAGGAATGAATGAAATAATTTCAGCATTTCAGTGATTTTGTATTTCATTTCCTAGGTATGATTTATTTTTAATATGCAACATTAAGAATTTATGACAGTAACTAAAATGCACAGTATGCTAACTATCTCATATAGTTTATTTCAATACAAATTATTACATCTAGGTTCCTTTTCTGCAATACTAAGAAGGAAGAAAAAAAGATAGAATTTAAAAGTTAAAACAACAATATATTTCTTGACAGTTATGCTAACAGGTTTATCTACAGCAAATTACTTTTGTTTATAGATTAGTCTTCAGCTATGTCTAAATAGAGATAATAATGATAGAATAACAGGATTTAAATACTGTAGGAAATTACATAATCACACATTGCTTTTCTCCTTTTTTTTTCATTTCTTTACTTAAAATTGCAGAAATAAACAAAATACAAAATTCATTATGAGACAAAATTAAATAAAATTTACAGCAGCATTATAGATTACAAAATTTAAATAAAATGCACTTTTCTCATAGAATATTCATTACAAAATCCCACTTTTACAAATGGGTAAAATACCCAATTAGTCTCTCATCCCTGAAGGATGAGGACTTAACTAAAATAATACATTCCTTTATGCAAAAATAAAAAATATCATAAAACTCCTTATTTAGATTTCTGCTAAATAATACAATATTGTTTTAACTATTCAGTTTGTCTACAACTAAATAATTCTGCAACTCCTAGCTTTCCTTTCTAAGCAACCTGCATTTAAAATTTAGGGCTATGACCATGGGGTGCTCACCTCCTAGCCTAGGCTTACTAGAAGCCACCCCCGAGCTTGGAGAACCAAAGCCTAGACAGGTTACACTCAAACAAACACAAACAGACAAAAAAAACAAAATATAATATAACAAAATCTTGTCGGCCTCTGTGCTGGTATACTTCCTTTCTTTTGTGCCCATGTCAGTGTCCTGAGTGCCGGTGTAGAGTGTGATCTGTTGATGCTAGTATAATTCCTTTGCCGGTGACATAAGATTGCAAGGTTGTCATCAATGACAAAACCTCCAATCACATACAATGTCTCATTGGAGTGTGCATATGCCAACAATCTCCCCCTTTGGCATTGATGTCAACACTCATGAGAAATTTCAAAAAAAATGATCCAAAAATATGAAGTCCAAAAAATGTTACCAAAAATGTGTGTGCTCCCCCTAAGCATATGATTCCTGTCCTGTGATTTGAATTTTCTCATCCCACTACTCCCCCTTTGGCATCAATGACAAAGGTTGTCAAGATGTCAGTAGAGTTTGTAGTTTCAACCTTGTAACTTGTTAGTTACAATTTGAAAAAGATCTCCCAAAATCAAGTTTATGCTATCCATAAACTTTTTGCTATCTGTAAAGCAGAAAAATCGAACCCTAGTCGTTCTCCCCTCCCCAACTCTGAGGAGAGAGAAGGGGGGTCACTAGGGTTGATGGTTTTCACTTAGGAGAGACTTTACATTCAAAAGAGGGGTTGAAACCCACAAGATCCAATCCCACATAATGCAGGATTGGATTCTAAATGAGTTTCAAGGGTTAAGACATCAAGGATACACTCTTTTGTAAAGAATGTAGATAGGATGATTGAACTAAGAATGCATGTAAAGTAGGAAAGATTTTCTTATAAATAGAGATAGGGATACAGGATGAAGCTGTGGACCTGGAATTAGCAGTAAAATGTCGAGACGGTGCTGTTCTGCAAATTTGAGCGAAAGTTGATGGGACGATGGCGCCCAGCGTGCACATGGTCCTCCAAAAAATCCGCGAAACGAAGGTGGATCTGTTCGTCTCTGCACAAGGATTCCAGATCTTCAATTACAGCCACATACCTACAACCTACACATAGAAAAGAGAGGAAGATTGGGGGGTTAGGGATGAGGGGTTTGCCTTTAGGTCAAACCCCGGTTTTGGAATTAACCAAGAAATGAGAATGCTATAAATGTAAATGTTTGTAATGTAAACAAGTACTGATACCTTGTTGTAAGAATGTTTGTATTCTTACATGCGAAGGTGTAATGTATGTAGTATGTTGTATGTTGTATGTGATCTCCTCTTCAATGGTTGAATCCTTGTCTTGAATGCAACACTTAGCCTTGAATGGAGACTTAGAATGCTCAATTGCTTGAAGGAATGCTTGAATGCTTGAATGTTTGTATGTTTGAATATCGCTTCCGCGTCTTTCACACATCTGTCTTCCTCTCCTTTTTGAGATGGGAAATGTAGTTTATATACTTGTCAATTAGGGTTGATAGACTGATTTTCCCGACCTTAGGCCGACTAGGAAACATTATTTCCCGAATTGCAAACTTAAAGACCCGATGCCCAAAAGAGACCGGGCCCAAAATAGGGCTAGGGACCAAGGCGCTGGGCGCCATGGTCCTGGGGGACCAGGGCACTGGGCGCCATGGTCCTGAAGGACCAGGGCACTAGGTGCCATGGTCCCACCTCCCAGGATAGCAGGGTGCAAGGAGGGATCATGCCAAGGTGCAGAAAAATGCAGTTTTTGGTGTCACAACAGGTTTCAGGGTCTCCATTCAGGTTCAATGTTGCGCCGCCATCGTGAAGACCCAAATGCAGTCGAAATTGCAATTGTCACAATTTTAGGACGCTACATTTAGCCCCCACTTTAGCGGGAGTATAAGCGTACGCCAATACTTCCGGTAAAGTACAAGGAAACAACATTGAAAAACTTTCACCACGTCAAGGAGGCAAGATACACCAAGCCCCCAGTGGACTAAGGATCTTATGACTTCGATTGACAAAGTAAAAGGGAAGATCATGAGGGAGAACCATGACTGTCAGTAGGAAGGTTCCCTCACTATGAGTCATGCAAGAAAGATATCAAAAATTTTCAAGGCAAAGCTAAATTTGTCAAGAAATTTTCAAGTATCTTGAAAAGATATGAACGGGATGTATGCCCCCCTACGTTAAAGCGATCGCACACGCCGCACTGGGGGTGATTGCTTTAAGGTAGTGATACATATAAGAAATGAGAAGGGAGCATGTTATCACAAGTATTTAGCCCCCAAGTGTGAGATAAGCCCAAGGATAATAGACACAAAAGACAAAGCACAAGGTGACTTCGCTGTTCTCGGGGTCAATATACTATATGATAATTCATGTATATCATATGTATGTATGCATAATTGTTCTTCATTCCCCAATCAAGGAAGGTCACCTAGAAGAAGGGAACACATGTGTTTTTTGAGTCAACATGAGAGAGACCAAGAGATCTCAATGCTTTGCATCGTCCTCAAGTAGACAACACTAAGGACAACAAATAGAAGAATGAGAGTAACACATAGAAGAAGTAGCGAAAGAGATCAAGAGAGGAGGAGAGAGTTTTCTATGCTAATGTTACTAGTCTAGCATTGAATCTACCCCCCGATCTTGCTGATCAATATTTCAGGAAGGTAGGAAACATGCTAGAGGAGGAACATCCAACACAACAGATGGAGCTATCGCAAGATCCAAACAAGGGCTATGTTCATGTTCCAAGCCACATTGTTCTCGTCTAGGAGCTAGGATAAGTGCTTTAGAAAATTCATTAGATAAATGGTTATCAACATCAACATATTCATATTCATTATCAGAATGAACAGGAGTAACATTTTCATCTATATCATCATCAAGATTTATAAAAATAGGATCTTTAACTCGCACAGGATCAAGACCATCATGCATGTTATGTTTAGGAGATTTCAGCTCAATCATCGGCTGAGGAGAAAATGGAATAATACTAGCTGAAGGTGTTTTTGGGGATTGCAAAGTTTGAGAAGCAGCTGCCTGAGCTCTAAGATGACGCTTTCGTCAGCGTTCACGTGCATAATGATTTCGTCTAGTCTTAGTAGGAAGTTGAGAAGATTGAGGAGGAGGAATGTTCTCATCCTTATCACTTGGGTGTTTAGGTTGTGGTCTCTTAGGTTGAACAATAGGAGAAGAGGAAGCTCTCTTTTCTCTATAAGAGGAAGGAGGAGGAACTGCTCCATATAAAGGAGGAATATTTGGTTTAGGAAGGAGACGAAGTCCATCATGACGAGGAGGTATAGGTCTACTTTTAGGAAGTTTATTAGATATAGTCACATTAATAGGGATGGGTTGGGAATCTTCTTGAGGAAAGACATTAGTTTTATCTTTCAAAGGAAGAACTTCCTTCTCAAGAATGATAGGAATATCAAGTTTGGGTGTTCTAGGTTCACTTAGAGATAGGATCATATCTTTTTTCCACCTTTGATAAGATTTGAAAAGATGATCACTTCGCAGTGGAAGAGATTGGAATTGTTTAGGCCAAAAGTAATCAATAGGAACGCTAGAAGTTCTTTCAGCTGGTTTAAAGAGACTATGATTGACAGTAACAACTTCACCATTATGGGGAAATTTCAAGAACTTGTGAATAGGAGAAGCAATAGCTTTCATGGAAGATAGCCAAGGATACCCTAGCTTCACACAAAATTGTTCGGACGATGGAATAATAGCAAAGTCCACATCAAGGGATTTGTTATGGACCTCAATAGGTAATGTAATAGAACCAATTGCAGGAGAAGAAAATGCATCAAATAATTTCACAACCACATTTGTTTCATCATAGATCACTTGATTCAATTGCAAAGTAAAAAGAAATTCTTCAGTAATGATATTAACCATACAAGAAGGATCAATAAGCACTCCATGGCAAGGTGTATTCTTGACTTTTGCAACTATATATAAAGGACCATCAGGTGCCCTGATAGTTTCACTAGAATCAAATGTGATGGAAGGTTCTTTAGGGATTTTCTGCTGCTCCACAAAGTTAATCACATTCGGAGTCATAGACACGAGATCATCAGGTGAGACAGAGGAATCAATAGTATCAATCGCATTAGAGGTATGAGAAGGCAATGGATCAGTAAAAATCTTAAGATTTTGGTTAGGAGGAGCTACTGATGTGTTGCCTTTATCATTCACACCAGAAACAGAGAGTATTATTATCAATCAAATCTTGAATTTTACCCTTTAAAGCAAAACATTTTTCAGTATCATGCCCAGGATGACGATGAAATTGACAAAAAGATTTGTTATCAAAATAGGGTGAATTAATTTTTGAATTTTTGCAGGATCTATTTGCCTTATAGGAGGGAGAGTAAGCACATTTTGTTCCAATGACTTATTCATAATACTATGCAATGATTCATTCAAAGGAGTAAACTTTCTTTCTTTCTTGAAAAACTTAGAAATAGGAGGCACACCTGATGCTACATTCACATTGTTGTTGATGATGTTTTCATTGAATTTAATGGACTCTCTATTCGGTTTAAACTTCCCAAATGGTTGTTGACTACTATCACCCTTATCACTCGGAGCCATAGGATTTGCTTGTTCCATTTGACTCACAGTTAGTTGATAATTGTGAAGAGTTGCGCACAACTGTTGGAAAGAAGTAAACTTAGAAAACAAAAGTTTTTCTCTAATATCTTTTTGTAAATTAGAAATAAAGATTCTTTGAATATCATTGTCAGGTACTGGAGAAGAAATTTGAGCATACAAATGCTTATATCTACCAATGAAATCAGTCACTTTCTCTTTAACACCTTGTTTACAATGCATTAAATCAATCAAAGTAACTTTAGGACTTATATTGTTTTGAAATTGTTGAATAAAAGCATTTGAAAGTTGTTCGAAAGAAGAAATAGAATAAGAAGGCAACGAGCAGTACCATTGTAGGGCTTTATCTCTTAATGTTCTAGTAAACAGTTTTGCAAGCAACCTTTGGTCATAAGCAAAATCGGTACATATTGTTTGAAAGGTCTTAACATGTGCTAGAGGATCACCCTTACCATTATAAAGCTCCAAATGCGGAATTTCAACATGTTTAGGGGGGATAGCTCAAACAATGTCAAGAGAAAGTGGGCTCGCAACATCAAATGTGGGCACACTAAACTTAGATTGATTCATAGAGGCAATTTGTTGCTGTAAAGAAGAGACAGTTTGTGCAAGATTGTTAATGGTCGCTTCAGTTGAAGAGTTCATATTAGACATGTTAGACTGTGATGGAGGTATTATGTTGTTGAAAGAGGGTATTGATTGAGAGTAAGGTGGTGGGACACTATGATAGTTAGTCATAGGAGATGATTGGAAAGGAGGAACACTACAAGGAGGAATGGAATGGTTAAATGAATTGCCCCCTTGCGTCATGTTCATTTGTGGAGATATAATAGGAACACTCATTGAAGGAATGAATGAAGAAGTCAGATTGATTGAAGGAAGAGGGTTGATTGAAGAAGAAGGATTGCCCCCATAACTGGTGATCATAGGGGGAATATCTTGTGTTGAAGTAGTCATTATGTTGGATGTAAAAGTAGGTATACTAGCAATAGGAGTTGTCAAAGGAATAGAATGTTTAACTTGAGTAGTAGGTTGTGTATAACCTAAAGTTTCAGCACAACTCTTCATAGGCATCACATTCGAATCCACAATGTGTGCAATACCACGCAAAATATCAATTCCATTCTTATCAATTTGAACCATACGTTTTAGACCCTCAATTAATGAAAGAGCTTTGCTATCGGGGTATTCTTGAGACATCCATTGTCGAAAATCATCAAATTGGTTATCCAATTTCGAAAGTTGTTCTACAGAAACCTCATGGAGAGATTCTTCATCATTAAGAGGATTAGAGGAATTACCCATGTCCTCGTTAAAAAGGCCATTCAAATTAGGTTCCATCTCCTCAGTAATTACACCTTGGAAGGACTTAATTCTAAGGCTTCATCTAACGGGAATAGTGTAAGTAGGGCTAATTGTTGTAAAACTCATGCACTAGAGAGAGAGAGAAAATTTTGAATTTTATAGGTAGCAAATTTCAATAAAATCAGCCAATCTCCTAGATTTAAGCTGTTAAATACAGTCAGGACAATCTCCCAAAATTTCTGAAAAAATGTCAGGGACCGTGGCGAACGGAGTGCACACGGTCCTCGCAACTTTTTTCAAAATTTTTAGGGATGAAAGTTATGATGATTTTAAAGCTAATCTAAAAAAATTGAGTGATTTTACGATCTGTAGATAGGCCAAATTAAAGTTGCAATCTCAAAATTGAACCCTACCAAGATTGTTGAAAAATGCAAAATTTGAATTTTGAAAAAGAGGGGGAAACTGAAATTTTGAATTTTATGATTTTAGAGGGAATACTAAAAGCAATGCAAGTTTTGAAATTTTAAAAATTGACTCAATTTCACACAAAATTCAATTTTGAAAGTGGAAATCAAGGTTGTTGCAATTAAACACTTAATTTCAAAAGTCACAAACTGCAAAAAATTGAATAAGGCACTGAAATTTTGAATGAATGCCAACACACTTTTCAGATTTAGGACTGTAAGAAATACAATTTTGATATGAATTTTAATTTCAACAATTTTTGAATGATTATAAGCCTTTATCCAAGCAATCACTAGACCAACTTTGACTTTAATTTTGAAAGTGTTAGAATTGATAAAATCAGCCAAAATTCTAGATTTTAGCAGAAAAATACAGTAAGATCTAGCTCCCGAAATTTCGGAAAAAATGTCGGGGATGATGGTGCTCGGGGTGCACACGTTCCTTGCAACTTTTTTCCAAATTTTTAGGGATGAGAGATATTGTGATTTTGTTGCGGAATCCAAAGTTACAGCTGATTTGGAGGTGTTTTGATTAGTGAAATTATCAGTCAAAGGTTGAATCAAGAAGGTTTTAAAAATTAGGGTTTTGACATTTAACCACTTAATTTTTAGAATTAAAGCACAAATATGAATTGATAATTTGCAATAGAAGGGTAGGTCTGAAACAAGCATTAACAATTAAACATTTCACAAGCTTAATTACTAAAAAGAAAATTTTAGGGTTTTTATGCAATTAACCTCTAAAATTTGCAAAAGATCAAACATGGAAATGTAATTAAGGAAGCAAATTTTTTAGATCTAACCATGAATAATCAGAATGAGGATGTTCACGTCGGGTTCACCAAAATGTAAAGTGGAAAAATCGAACCCTAGTCGTTCTCCCCTCCCCAACTCCGAGGAGAGAGAAGGGAGATCACTAGGGTTGATGGTTTTCACTTAGGAGAGACTTTACACTCAAAAGAGGGGTTAAAACCCACAAGATCCAATCCCACACAATGCAGGTTTGGATTCTAAATGAGTTTCAAGGGTTAAGACATCAAGGATACCCTCTTTTGTAAAGAATGTAGATAGGATGATTGAACTAAGAATGCATGTAAAGTAGGAAAGATTCGCTTATAAATAGAGATAGGGATACAGGATGAAGCTACGGACCTGGAATTAGCAGTAAAATGTCGAGACGGTGCTGTTCTACAAATTTGAGCAAAATTTGATGGGACGATGGCGCCCGGCGTGCACACGGTCCTCCAAAAAATCTGTGAAATGAAGGTGGATCTGTTCATCTCTGCACAAGGATTCCAGATCTTCAATTACAGCCGCGTACCTGCAACCTACACACAGAAAAGAGAGGACGATTGGGGGGTTAGGGATGAGGGGTTTGCCTTTAGGTCAAACCCCAGTTTTGGAATTAACCAAGAAATGAGAATGCTGTAAATGTAAATGTTTGTAATGTAAACAAGTACTGATACCTTGTTGTAAGAATGTTTGTATTCTTACATGCGAAGGTGTAATGTATGTAGTATGTTGTATGTTGTATGTGATCTCCTCTTCAATGGTTGAATCCTTGTCTTGAATGCAACACTTAGCCTTGAATGGAGACTTAGAATGCTCAATTGCTTGAAGGAATGCTTGAATGCTTGAATGTTTGTATGTTTGAATATCGCTTCCGCATCTTTCACACATCTGTCTTCCTCTCCTTTTTGAGAGGGGAAATGTAGTTTATATACTTGTCAATTAGGGTTGATAGACTGATTTTCCCGACCTTAGGCCGACCAGGAAACATTATTTCCCGAATTGCAAACTGAAAGACTCGATGCCCAAAAGAGACCGGGCCCAAAATAGGGCCAGGGACCAAGGCGCTGGGTGCCATGGTCCTGGGGGACCAGGGCACTGGGTGCCATGGTCCTAAAGGACCAGGGCACTGGGCGCCATGGTCCCACCTCCTGGGACAGCAGGGTGCAAGGAGGGATCATGCCAAGGTGAAGAAAAATGCAGTTTTTGGTGTCACAAGCAAGTTTCGGGGTCTCCATTCAGGTTCAACGTTGCGCCGCCATCGTGAAGACCCAAATGCAGTCGAAATTGCAAGTGTCACAATTTTAGGATGCTACACTATCCTTTACTGTTGTCTCTATTCTCTTCACTGTACCGGTGAGATGCTGCAAATGCTCTGCCGGTGTTTTGCTTCCTTGTGTTAGTGCCTCAGATACTTCCTTCCGTAGAGATGCTAGATAGTCCAATCTTGGACTTAGTTTTGATCTCAAATGTTTTTCCTTATTCACTATTCTTTCTTTCTCTATTTCCAATTTGAGTAGTTCTTCCTCAAAATTTGTTATCTTCTCCTAAAAAATGGATAGTGTATCAGGTGAGTTGACAAAACTATCTGTAAGTTTATTGATCTCATCCTATACCTTGCTCATTTTCTTGTCTATATCTACAATCAAAAAGTTTGTTTTATAGGTATCTTTGTACATATTTTTGTACTCTTTCAACAAATTACATAATTTCGGTAGAAGTGTGTCAAAATCTCTATTACACTTCTTTATTTGCTCATCAAAGATTTTTTGTTTTTCAACTTCTACTTTATCCTTCACTGACTCTTCTTTTATTTTCTCAATGTTTTTTGAGATATATTTACACAGTGTATCCAGTTGTCCTAAAGAATCTTTGTTGTCTATATTATAGTTGGGAGCAATTAACTTCAAAATTGGTATGGTATCATCAATTTCTTTGTAAGCTTGTGAGCTGCAGTCAGTTATTTTCTTGATAGAATCGAGTAGTATCTCAGTCACATTAGTTGATTTGAAGCTTGATGATGAATCAACAATCTGAGTACTGGTGGAAGTAACCAAGCTT
The DNA here is from genome assembly GCF_030272615.1 of Cryptomeria japonica. Lineage (NCBI taxonomy): Eukaryota > Viridiplantae > Streptophyta > Pinopsida > Cupressales > Cupressaceae > Cryptomeria > Cryptomeria japonica. Next base: position 55,730,645 of record NC_081409.1, read on the forward strand.
GTATTCAACTCTGGTAGGTCTGTTTGTGTCTGCATTTCTTTAAGCAATGGTTTTTCACTAGTTGTCGGTGGTATTGTTTCCTTATGTACCTGTTCCTGTTCTGGAGCCTTTTGCTCTGTTTGTTCCTCTGTTTGTTGCATTCCCTCAGTCTGTGTCTGAGTCTCTACCTTTTGTTCTTTATCTTCTGCTAGTTTCTCCTATGAGTTATCAGTTTCCTCAGCTACCGGAGGCTCACTAGCCATATCTAGCTTATCTATTGTATCTTTGTCTACCACTATGTTGATATTTTGAGTATCAACATCCACAGTATATAAAACTTCAGGATTAGGATTATCATCCTATACATCCATACTCTCAGCTATCGCTTGATCTTCAGTAGTTGTTGTTTTTACCGGTGGAGTAATTAAAGGAGGTGGGGGTAAGTTATCTTTGACCTTGATACTAGGTGGTCCACCAACTTTTCCTTTCCCCTTGTCTCTATCTTTCTGATAAAATTTTATGGGTTTGGGGTTCCTATACTCTTCTTGTTTTTCTTTCTCAACTAGGAATATATCCCATCCATTTTCTATCTCCTCTGTTACCTCATTAACTCTTCCTACCATTAAAGAAACATGTCGATGTGTAGTAGAAAATACTGTCCAGTTTGTTTGAGCAATTAGGTCATCAATTTCTTGGGGAGAGTTTACTGGATATACAACAAGTAGCTTTTCAATCTTTATTTTCTTATCCAGTTCTATCACTGCTTGTCTTCTTGCTTCTAGTTTTTTGAATAGTTCATCAGGAATTTCATTGACTACTTCCATCAAAAATTTCTTGTACATATCCATATGTAATATAACACTATTTTCAACTTGCTATTTTTCATCAGCTATTAGAGTGTCATATATTTTCTCTATGTTCTTCAATTTACCTTCCTCTATGATTTCATTCAGTAGTATATCAAGAGGGAGTCTTTATTTGTCCTTTTCTTCTTCTTAGGTATTAGTTTCTTCTTTGGTGTGGCCTTTCTTACCAGAGATCTCACTGCTTGTTGCTTTTACCTTGTCCTCTTGGGTGAGGGTGTGGTTGCTGGTGAGGGATCTCCTTTCCTTACAACTCTTTTGAAAGTTGCAGGCATGTCACTCCCTAAAGAAGTACCTACTAGTGATAGGTGAGTTTCAGGTTGTGGAGCTGCTAACTCATCTTCTGTTATACCGGTTTTCTTCAGTACATCTTCTTTGATGACTTTTGCTTTTCTGGAACCTTTCCTTACAATTGCCTCAACCTTTTTCACTCTTTTCTTTGATTTTATTTGGATTTCAATGGTTTTTGCACTACCAAATACTTCTTCCTTAGGTTCTCTAGGGCCTTCCAGAAGTGCTTTAGCATATGTTTCAACTATGTGATCATATGTTTCATAGCCCATCTTGGTTACCCAAACTGTCCTTGGGATGACTGATTCCATCCAGATTTCATCTTTCTTGATTACAAAGCATATTTCATCTTTGTATTTGTCTACAATCTTTTGTGATAACCTTATTCTTTTCTTCATTTTGGCCTTTAATGCTTGAAAAAAGTCATTAATATTGTTTTCCTTGTTTTCACCCATGTTATTGAATAGTTCTATTAATTGTTTGCCTACTAGTATATCATATCCAAGTTCTTTGTAACCTATACCAAGAACTTGTTTTGTTATGTGTAGCATCAAACATACTAACTGATTTCCAAACCTAAAAGTTTCTTTCTTGTCCTTCTTGATCTTTCCAAGGTTATCAATTAATTCATCTTTTAACCACTCACATATATCAATTTTTGCATTATCTGTGACCATGTCATAAGCACTCTTAATGCATAAGCTTGAAACTGAATTAAGTCTATTTGTATGAGTAGCTTTATATCCTAATATCATGCTGATGAATCTCACATTGATATCTGTTACATCATTAACTCTTAGGGACCTCTTGTCGAATGTTGCACCAGTTAGGTTTATAACTAGGTCATTGGAAACCTTCTTGGTTTTATCTAGTCTTTTACTAGTGGTCGATAACCCTATGATAGCTTTCACCGCTTCCTTAGTGATCTTGTGGACTGCATCCAAGCAGAAAATCTCACCATGTACCCTGCTTAAGACTATCCTAATCACATCCTTGGTAAAATCAGGAATGCTAAGGATCTCTGTAAATCCTAGGGTCTCAATGATCTTGTGTTCATCTTTTACATTGCCGGTTTTATCACATATCACATTTTTAAACATGGTTTTAATTTCTTCATGTCCTAACTCTTCAATGTTGTAGTGGATGTACATTTTGGGGTCTTCAGCATAAACAACTCCCTTAGGAATTTGAGAAAAAGCACCTAAGGTATCATCTTTCTTTGCTACCTTGGGAACTAACTGAAATACGGGCCTAGGTCTTTTTATCACTTCAACAACAGTAGGGTTTGCTATATATTCAATTGCAGAGGTGGATGCCATGATTAAATACCTTTTACTGCCTTAGGATGGATGATTGTTTGGAATGTTCTTGCTTCTTGCTCTAAATGCCTTAGCTCGGAGTCTTTGTGCTCTTTGTAAATTTGAAATCTCGGTGAAATGAAATGGAGCCACAACCTTGATTATATAGTGTCTTTTCGCCATCTACCACATTAATTGCATGCCGGTTAAGTATTCACTTAACATTGTTTGCCGCTAATAAGTAATTTCCAACTTCTTATCTCTAACCAAGGGAATAATAGCACATGTATCAATAGATTGCCAAACCCTCAAGGAAATTTTCTTCAATTTGATGAAGAACTTCCTGCCGATGGAGCACTGCTCTGTCCTTTCAGTGAAGCATCACTCTATTCTGCCGGTGAAGCATTGGTTGGTTCTACTGGTGGAGGAATATTCCCAATATTTAGATCATCTTTTCTAATCCATTGTTTTGAGAATTCTTGCTTAACCTCTTCAACTTTTTCTTTACCTTTCAAGCTAGAACTTTTGTTGTCTACCAGTGTTCCTTTACTTCTATAGAATTTAGCAATATGCCCAATCTTGTTACATGCATAACAAGTTACATTATTTTTTTGAATAGCTTTCCCATAACCTATGCTGGTTTGTGTTCTGCATTGATTAGATAAATGTCCAAATCTTCCACAAATATAACATCTCACATTCACTCAATAGTTTTTAGAATTGTGACCTACTTTGTTGCATTTAGAACATTGACCGGTGGGTGTGTTGATATTCTGATAATTTCTAGATCTACATTCATTTTCTCTATGACCATACTTATTACAGTTAAAGCATTTTCCATTGAATTTATAAGCATTAGGTTGTCTTACCGATTTGCCGTGATCTTGAGTATTTGCAGTACTGGAGCTTTCATCAACTTCAAAGCCAATTCCAAAAGTGTCACCTTTAGGTTTTTGATTCTTCAGCAAGGTGCCAAGTTCCTCTGAGATTTTTTTGAATTTTTCTTTATGTTGATTTGCAGTTTCTAGTTCTATTTCTAAGACTTCTTTTTGTCTCATTAGTTCATTTGAGTCATTCTAAGTATGCATCAAATCTGTCTTCAACATGTCATTTTCATAGCTAAGTCTTGTGTTCTCATTTGTTGCATCACTTAGTCTTCTGGTCAATTCTTCTTCATTTTTCTTCCTATCCTCAATCTCTTTGCAAAATCTCATAGTCATATCCTGCATTTCATTTTTCGTTGTCATGATCTCTTGTTTCAACTTGCTTATCATATCATTAAGTGATTCCTTTTCGTCATTCTCATTCTGCAATTTTTCACAAAGTTCTCTTCTCTTATTTCTTGCAACAATAAAATTTTCTTGAAGTGCTTGAATGATGTCCTGAGCTACCCTTAAATCATCTTCCAGTTTGATATTTTTCAATTTTTCTCCATCATAGTCTGTAGGAGCTCCTTCCAGTTGCTTCATCAGATTTTCCATCTTTACCGGTGTCAAGATCTTCCTCAAGCTGTTAGGCTTTTCAAAATAGAGGACCAAGCTCTGATACCAATTGTTAGGGATCCCACAGATATTGAGAGGGGGGGGGTGAATCAGTATCTGAGCGGTGTATGGAATTTCTTAACTTAAAACATGCAGAACATAATATAACAGTGTACTGGTATGCAAGAAATAATACAATAAACAGAATCAAGAACATCCACATGAAAAGAACACCATAACACAAGATTTTAATGAGGAAACCCAGTGTGGGAAAAACCTTGGTGGGATTTGTTACCCACAATATTCACTCACTGGCCAATAAGAGAGTATTACTTACAATAGGGGCCTGCACATGCAAGAAGGCCAACTTCCTAGAGCTCATTGCACAATGGGAAGTCTCGCTGACTTACAATAAGGATTATACAAATCCAATATCTTGTACTACTATACATTAGCATCTTCAATGCTAGGTTCAGTACCGGTTCCTGCTCTATTCTTTACATATACCCCTTAACCTATATTTCACACAATAGGTCTGCCTAATATTTTTCTTTTTGCTTACTTCAACTATATCCAATGTCTACAATGATCTCTTTTATACATAAGAGTCATTTTACAATTTGCCAAGTTAGCTTACACATTTTTACAAAAATAAACAAAATATAATATAACAAAATCTTGTCGGCCTCTGTGCCGGTATACTTCCTTTCTTCTGTGCTGGTGCTAGTGTCTTGAGTGCCAGTGTAGAGTGTGATCTGCTGATGTCGGTATAATGACTTTGCCAGTGCCATAAGATTGCAAGGTTGCCATCAATGACAAAAAATTCAATCACATACAATGTTTGATTGGAGTGTGCATATGCCAACAATATCAATGTTACCAAATTCGTGGGACCATATAAAGTTCTATATCCATAATGTATCAAAATAAAGCATCCATAATAGTTCCAACATGAAAATAACTAAAAAAGATAGGATGGGTTGGAGTAGGGCCTCAAACCCTCCCCCTCTAGGCATGAACTGCCTCCTGGAGTTCATCAAAAAGATGAGGGTACTGTGATCTCATACGTGTTGCATCCTCCCATGAAGTTGTAACCTCATCATAGCAATCCCACTAGACCCTAACCTGGTCCAACTATCAACCTCGAAGGGCCAACATCCGGCGAGCCAAAATGTGAATGGGCTCCAAAGCTAGCTATCCATCTGACTCCACCTGCAAGGCATCCCAATCTAAAATATGAGACTCATCATAGATATACTTCCTCAAAAATGATACATGAAACACATCGTGGATGCGTGACAGGCTAGGTGGCAAAGCTAGGTGATAAGCAGTTGGTCCTATCCTCTCAAGGATCTCAAAAGATTCGACAAAGTGAGGTGCAAGCTTAGAACCCTTTCCATAATGGATTGGACTCTTATGTGGCATCACTATTAGAAAAACTTTGTCCCTAACCATGTAACTCTGATCTATCCTCTTTGCATCTGCATATTTCTTCTACCTATCATGTGCCTCACTAAGGCCCTGTCTAATCAAAATTACCTACTACTCCATATCACGAACCATCTTAGGGCCTATGACCACTCTATCCTCAATATGATCCCAGCTCAAAGGTGTCCTACATGGTCTATTGTACAAAGCCTGAAAAGGTGGCATCCCCAAAGAAGTGTGATGCCCATTATTGTAGGCAAATTCTACTAAATGAAGGTACTCCTCCCATCTGGTCTGATGATCCATGACGTACATGTGGAGCATATCCTCTAACACCTGGTTCACCCACTCTGTCTTCCCATCCATTTCAAGATGATAGGTTGTGCTAAAATTGAGCTTGGTGCCCATAGATGCCTGTAATGCCTTGTCATGTCCCCTTTTTAAAACAATTCAAATTAACAACTTTTCCTATGGCAGTGAGGTGTTTTAAATAATTTTTTGGAAAAAGTGTCTAATTTTTAGCAACCAATGGGATGAGAGGAATTAAATATCATCAAAAATATAACTATTCTACCCTCTTGGTCATGAGTTATGGCTATGCACTCTTTTTAGAGGGTTTGGAAACATTTTGGGCTCATTCTTGGACTTGATTTTTGCTCATTGCTTTGTTGTTCTTCAGAGGCTGCTAAACCTGTGGAGAAGGAGACCCAAAGATGGGAGTTTGTAGGTTTCCAGGAAGGCTAAGGATGGTAGTTTGAGGCTCTTCCATGTGAAAGCTCATGCAGAGTCTACCTTTGTGCCAAACAGTGCAGATTTGTGTGTGTTTTGGGTGGGTTCGCAAGTGTGTCTCAACAAGGGTTTGTGTTTTCAGTTAAGTTTTATGTATTAGTTTGGTTTTCTATTGTATTGCATCCATTTTTCTATTAAAATAGAGTGGAATAAGTGTGTTGTGTCATGAATCTTTTGTTGTGTGAGTTTGATAGTGATTTTGGTGTTTCCAGGCTATTTTTGTGTTGTTTTGGAGCCCATTGAGCTTTGTATTGAACTCCATTTTTGGAGATATTTTGTAAAAATCTTTTGCAGATCTGGAAGTGTAATTTTTTAGGCCATTATGCTGTCAATTTTTTTTTGGAAATGTTTATTCTTAGATTTATGAAGAATATCTAAAGTTGTGTTACCTTTGGCATTGTTTCGGGTATACCCGATTTGGCGGTTTTCAAAGAAATCTTCATTTGGTGGCAATTTTGCTGTATTGCATTAAAAATAAAAAAGGAATATCAAATCTGATGTAAAAGTTAGTAAGAGAACATTACAATGGTATCAGAGCAAATATCTTGCCAGCCTGAGGGTTTATACCTTTTTGCATGCAACCAAGTGAACGAGAAAAAAGGTATTTGCAACGACAGAAGAACAAGGAGATTTTGTATAGCTCTTTGGTTGAGGATAAAAATATAAAATCTAAATAAAAGGTAATAATGGTTGACCTAGAGGAGATGCATAAAAAAAATTTCTTAGAACTCTAGAATAACCAAAAGAAAACTACAGATAGTTTGGCTGAGACTAGAGAAGCCCTGTGGTTATTGACAGAAAAACTTCAAGGAGTAGGGTCTACTAATGAGAGAGGAAGCACTTTAGAGGGGGCAAAAGGTTTGAAACCTACACCCTCTAAATAAAAAAAAAGTATATTCTTACCTACAGATGAGACACCAACATCAAATGCAACTATTAATCCTATGGAAGAGGTTACCGAAAATTTGGTTGCATTGAGGGCCACTTATAATGGCTTGGATGATGACTTTAATGGTTCAGTTCCTTTCAGAGAATATGTGGACATGATGAATACTTTGTTGCCCAAGAAAGAGTATAGGAGAGAGCAGGACATAAGTGGAAGAGAACTCAAAAATAAAATAAGCAAATTCATAGCCCCTACATTTGATGGAACAAGGAAAATTTCTGCTAAAGCATGGTTACAAAAGTTACAAACCTTCTTCACTCTTAATCCTATGAAGGAGCATGATGTTGTTCAGTTTGCAACACTACACTTGGAAGATGCAACTTATGATTGGTGGTATCATGGAATTACTACTCAAGGCCATGGGCAAGTAACTACTTTTGATGAGTTTAGTCAAAGAGTGATAGATAGGTTTGATCTCAAGGATGAGGAAGAGTATTTTAAAGAATTGTCAAAGTTGAGACAAACCAAATCAGTTAATGAGTATGTAGAAGAATTTCAAAATGTGGCTATTATGGTACCTGATATATCTAAAAAGAGAATCATTTATCTTTTCCTTGATGGTCTTGAAGATCCAATTAAGGGCTTGTTAAGGCTTTCTCACCCTCAACTTTATAGGAAGCTATCAAAAGAAGTTTGCAGCTTGAAACTTCCATGCCTAAGAAACCAATGACAAATCAAAAGCCTCCAAATCTCTGGCAACATAAGGGAAATTTTTAGAAAAAGACTTTTCCACCACCACCATCAAATAATGTGACAAATACAACAAACAAGAAGGTAGATGAAGAGACTAAGAGTGACCTTCGAAGGAAAAAGCTTTGTTTCACTTGTAGGGAGCCATGGGTTCCAGGACATAGGTGTTTGGGAAAAGGTCAAGTGCACTATATTGAGGTTGCTTCAGAATTTGATTCAGATGAGAATGAGGAATTTCATGACACTAAGGAAGTAGAAGAAGAAGAGAAAGAAAAAGAAATTAGCAAGGGTGACACTTTGGCAGCATTATCAGGAGTCTCAAGATATCATCCTTTCCGCATCCGAGGGGCATTAGCAGGGTAGAGGATGACAGTCCTACTAGATAGTGGGGCAACTCACAATTTTATAGATGAGGGGTTTGTCATAAAAAGAGGACTTAAAGCAGAAGATTTTGAAGGGTTCAATGTCACTGTAGCCGATGGATTCACTATGCCTTGCACACATGTGGTAAAGCAACTCAAGATGACTTTGGGAGACTATGAGCTTTGTGATGACTTCTATGTTGTTGGAATTGGAGAAACATATATTGTATTGGGTGTTCAATGGTTACACTCTATTGGGGGCTATTACATGAACCATCAAACCATGGAGTTCAAGTTCCAATCCAATGGGAAAGAAGTCCTATTAAGGGGCTTATCAAATGGAACACCCAGGGTAGTCATTGCAAAGAGGATAGAGAGGACCTTTTGAATAGGACAAGTAGCATGGGCAGCAGGAATCATAATCCATCCCACAAACTCTTCCAAGGGACAAGGTAATTTCCATTTTGAAATTCAGAAAATTCTTGATAAGCATAGTCTAGTTTTCAATGATTTGCCCCCAGGATTACCATTAGATAGGGGATTTGTGCATGTTATAGAATTAGAACAAGGTGCAAAACCTATTATAACTACTCCATACCACCATCTAAGGGGTTATAAAGAGGAAATAGAAAAGACTATTAAGGATATCTTGGACATGGGATTCATAAGGCCTAGCTCTAGCCCATCTGCATCTTCTATGGTACTTGTGAAGAAAAAGGATGGTACAATGAGAATGTGTATAGATTACAGGGCTCTAAACAAGAAGACCATAAAAAATAGGTATCCCATACTTCGTATAGATGAGCTCATTGATGAGTTACATGGTGCGTTATACTTTTCAAAAATTGACTTGAGATCAGGTTACCATCAGTTTCGCATGAGGAAGGAAGATGTGGAAAAGATTGCTTTTAGATGTCACTATGGGCACTTTGAATTTCTTGTTATTCCCTTCGGTCTTACTAATGCACCAGCAATATTCCAATCTTGTATGAATAAGGTATTCAACAAGCATCTTTGAAAATTTGTTTTGGTGTTCTTTGATGATATTTTGATTTATAGTAAAACATGGAAAGAGCATCTAGAGCATACAGATACTATTTTGGGCATCTTGGAGCAGCAATCCTTCTATGCTAAATTATCCAAATGTGAGTTTGGTTTGACTGAGATTCTATACTTGGGACATGTTATAAGCTGCAAGGGAGTACAGGTTGATCAACAGAAGATTCAAGCAATTTTGGATTGGCCACCACCCACTAGTCTTACATAGTTGAGGGGGTTCTTTGGGTTGTGTAGCTACTATAGAAGGTTTGTCAAAAGATTTTCTCAGCTTGCTGCCCCTTTTACTAATTTGACTAAGAAAGGAGCCTTTGTATGGATAGGAATGGCACAAAAAACATTTGATAAACTTAAGGAGGTGATGAGTTCATGCCCCGTACTTGCAACTCGAGATTTCTCCTTATCTTTTGTTGTTGAATGTGATGCTTCTGGAGAAGGTATAGGAGCTGTCCTAACTCAAAAGGGACATCCAATAGCATTTGAGAGTAGAAAATTGAATCAACTAGAAAGAGGGTATTCCATCTATGACAAGGAAATGCTAGCTATCATGCATGCACTTGACAAATTCAGACAATATTTGGTATGTGGGAGATTTGTTGTGAAGACAAATCATAATAGCCTCAAGTTTTTTTTAAACCAAAGGGATTTGAATGACTGTCAACAAAAATGGGTGAGTAAATTGCAAGCCTATGATTTTGAGATTGAGTATGTAAAAGGAAAGAAAAATGTAGTTGCTGATGCCCTTTCAAGGAAGCCCACTCTATGTTCTTTAACATCTATTTCTACTGATCGGAAGGTTTCCATAATTTCAGAGTATGCTAAAGATTCCTTTGCCACTAATATATTGCATGAGTTAGTGGATGATAATAGATACAAAGTTATTGATGAGCTGATCTATTACAAGAATAGGATATTTTTGGTGCTAGGATCAAAGATTAAGGAAAAGATATTGAGGGCCTTTCATGACACACCATTGGCTGGTCAACAAGGATATTTTAAAACATATAGGTAGATCCAAGAGTGTTTTGTGTGGAAGGGTATGAAGGAGGATGTTCTCAAACACATTAAGGAATGCATGGTATGCCAACAAAACAAGAGTAAGAAAATTTTTCCAACTGGGTTATTGCAACCACTTCCCATTCCTGAACAAAAATGGGAAAGTATTTCCATGGACTTCATTACTGGTTTGCCTAAGGCTCAAGGTAAGGATTGCATATACGTGGTAGTAGATAGGCTAACCAAGTATGCACAATTATTTCCTATTGTATCTGATTTCAAGGCATCACAAGTGGCAGAATTGTTCTTCAAAGAAATTTTCAGATTACATGGCTTGCCTAAGAACATTGTCAGTGATAGAGATAGTAGATTCCTCAGCTCTTTTTGGAAGGAACTCTTTCATTTGACAGGGACAAAACTCACTCCTAGTACCAACTATCATCCTCAAATAGATGGACAAATAGAAATAGTTAATAAATGGATAGAGGGATACTTGAGGAACTATGTTTCAAATCAGTAGCATGCTTGGGTAAAATGGTTGCATCTAGGGGAGTATTGTTACAATACCTCTCATCATATGTCTATTGGTCTCTCAAGGATAATCTACAACATGCACAAAATCAACAAAAATTGTATGCAAATAGAAAGAGAATAGAAAGAGTTTTTGAGATAGGAGAATTGGTATTTGTTAGGTTGCAGCCATATAAGCAAAGTACCTTGAAGAGGATTGGGGTAGAGAATCTCAAGCCAAGGTTTTATGGGCCCTATAAGATCATCTAAAAGATAGGAGAAGTAGCTTATGAATTGGAGCTTCCACCTAATAGAAAAATACATAATGTTTTTCATGTTTCTTGCTTAAAGAAGGTTATTGGACAGCAAGTCATGGTATCTACAGAGTTACCACCTCTTGATGATGAAGGGAAATTAGTTTTAATACCAAAGGAGGTGTCAGATACAAGGGAAAGAAGATTGAGAAATAGAAACATCACAGAGCATCTAGTCAAATGGAAGGGATTACCATTGGAGGATGCAACTTGGGAAGGAGTAGAGATTCTTGAACATCCCAACCTTCATTTCTTGAGGACAAGCAATATTTGGGAGGGAGGACTTGTCATGTCCCCTTTTTAAAACAATTCAAATTAACAACTTTTCCTATGGCGGTGAGGTGTTTTAAATAAATTTTTGGGAAAAGTGTCTAATTTTTGGTAGCCAATGGGATGAGAGGAATTAAATATCATTGAAAATATAATTATTCTACCCTCTTGGTCATGAGTTATGGTTATGCACTCTTTTTAGAGGGTTTGGAAACATTTTGGGCTCATTCTTGGACTTGATTTTTGCTCATTGCTTTGTTGTTCTTCAGAGGCTGCTAAACCTATGGAGAAGGAGACCCAAAGATGGGAGTTTGTAGGTTTCCAAGAAGGATAAGGATGGGATTTTGAGGCTCTTCCATGTGAAAGCTCATGTAGAGTTTGCCTTTGTGCCAAATAGTGCAGATTTGTGTGTGTTTTGGGTGTGTTCCCAAGTGTGTTTCAACAAGGGTTTGTGTTTTCAGTTAAGTTTTATGTATCAGTTTTGTTTGCTGCTGTATTGTAGCCATTTTGCTATTAAAATAGAGTGGAATAAGTGTGTTGGGTCGTGATTCTTTTTCTATGTGAGTTTGATAGTGATTTTGGTGTTTCCGGGCTATTTTTGTGTTGTTTTGGAGCCCATTGAGCTTTGTATTGAACTCCATTTTTGGAGATATTTTGTAAAAATATTTTGTAGATCTGGAAGTGTCATTTTATAGGCCATTATTCTACCAAAATTTTTCTGGAAATGTTTATTCTCATATTTATGAAGAATATCTAAAGTTGTGTTACCTTTGGCATTGTTTTGGGTATACCCGATTTGGCAGTTTTCAAAGAAATCTTCATTTGGTGGAAATTTTGTTGTATTGCATTAAAAATAAAAAGGAATATCAAATCTGATGTAAAAACTAGTAAGAGGACATTTCATGCCTTCCAAAAGGAAGAAGTGAAGATGGAATCCCTGTCAAAAATAATCTTGCGTGGAACACCATGAAGCCTAACAATGTCTCTCAAGAACACCCGTGCCACTCTTGGAGCTATGAAGGTAGTCCGGACTAGTGAGAAGTGAACTACTTTGGTCAGCTTGTCAATTGTCACTAGGAAGCACCATGGTGACGAGATGACATGGGAAGACCAATGATGAAATCCATGGATATAGCATCCCACTTCCACTCTGGTATAGCATGAGACTGGAGCAACCCACTAGGATGGCGGTGGTCCACCTTGACTCTGTGACACTCAAGGCATAGGGCTACTAACTCAGCAATAAGCTGCCACATACTTGGCCAATGATATAACTACCTCAAATCTACATGCATCTTCTTAACCTCGGGATGCGCTGCATAAGGAGCTCTATGAGCCTCCATGATAATGAACTCTCACAATCCTCTGGGAGAAGGTACATAGATGCGCCCTCTATGGCGTAATAATCCATCAAACTCCAAAGAGTAATCCACATACTTCCCCTCCAAGATCTCCTAAGATCGGATCCTCTGACACACCTCTAGATACCATCCATCCTTTGGCAATCGCTACAATATACGGTCTCTCAAATCTGTGCTCATAAATATGGTGTATACCTCATGTCGTCTCCTACTTAAGGCATCAGTGACTTTGTTCTCCTTCCCTTTGATGTAGTGGATATCGAAATCACACTCACAAAGGAACTCCATCCATCTCCTTTGACATGCATTAAAGTTAGACTGGGTGAAGATGCACTGCAAACTCTGATGGTCTGAATGAAGCTCAAAGTGATGACCCAAAAGAAAGTGTCTCCACCTCACAAGTGCATGCACTACTGCTGCAAGCTCTAGGTCATGCGTAGGGTAGTTAAGCTCATGATTCTTAAGTTTCCTAGACTCGTACGCTATAAATCTACCCTCCTGCATAAGGACTGCTCCTAATCCATCCAAGGAAGCATCTATGCATACCATAAAATTGGCCATGGGGTCTAGCACAATAAGAATAGGTGCACTAGTGAGTGCCCTTTTCAGATCCTGAAAAGCCCTCTCACATTTCTCTGTCCACTCGAATTTCTTTCCCTTTCACTGGAGGGATGTGATAGGGTGTGCAATTCTAGAAAATCCCTAAACAAAGCATCTGTAGTATCCTGCTAAACCCATGAAGCTCCTAACCTCTGTCACACTAGTTGGTGCTGGCCAATCCATGATAGCTTTGATCTTTGATGGGTCAACTAAGATCATATCACTGGATATGACATGCCCAAGGTATTTGACCTCTGATCTAAAGAAAGCACACTTAGACAAACTACCGAACAACTGGTTGTCCCTCAAACACGGCAAAACTTGCCTCAAATGCTCCTCATGCTCCTTCTCATTCCGAGAATATATCAATATGTCATCGAGGAACAAAATCACAAATTGGTCAAGCAAACTGTGGAATACCCCATTCATGAGACTCATGAATACAACTAGAGCATTTGTAAGACCGAATGGGACCACAGTGAACTCATAGTGGCCATATCTAGTACAAAACACGGTCTTGTGGATATCGCTTTCCACAATCCTCAACTAATGATACCCTAACTTCAGTTGTATTTTGGAAAACACTTTAGCACCTTGAAGCTGATCAAACAAGTCATTGATCCTGGGCAAGGGATAGTGGTTCTTGATGGTTACTTTGTTCAGTTGCATGTAATCCATGCATAACCGAAGGGACCTGTCCTTCTTCTTCATGAAGATGACTAGTGCACCCCAAGGGGAGATGCTAGGATGAATGTGACCCTTCTCTAAAAGTTCCTCTAGCAGCATCTTCAGCTCATTAATCTCATGTGTGGTCATCCTATAAGGTGCTCTTGAAACTGGCTCGACTCCTGGTACCAAATCTATGTGGAAGTCAATCTCTCTACTAGGTGCATACCAAGTAGCTTGGCTAGAAACACATCTACAAATGCCTCAAGGATGGGATGATCATCTATGGAAGGCTCCTTCTCATTTTCTTCCTCTCTATCATTGATAGTGATAGCAAACAACTGGCATCCCTTTTGCATGCTCCGCTTAAGCTGCATAGTAGAAATCATAGGAAGAGACACAAGTTTCTGAATCCCAGTGATTACTATGGGAGCACCATGATCATGCTCACACTTGATCTTTTTCAAGCGACAATCCATCTTGGCTCTGTGGGCATAAAGCTAATCCATGCCAAGTACAATGCCATAAGATCTGAGTGGTGTAACTCTAAGGTCAACTACAGTGGTGGTATTACCAATCTGGTGCAGACATCCCCTAACCTCTGAATCCACTGACACTCTATCCCCTAATGCTAACTCCACTTCCCAACTGACACCTTGCCTAACTACCACTAGCTTGCAACACTCCACAACCAATGGAGATATAAAGGGGTCAAGCGCTCTTGAGTCAAATAATATAGAAATACCCCTACCTCTGATCTTACCTGCAGCCTCAATGACTGTGGCCTGGTGCTCTGCCTGGCAGTTGTCAACCACTATGAAGACTCTATGGAACTTGCCCATATCTCCTACCATAGGCTCTGATGCTGCCATCCTCTGATTACATGTCATCTGACCCTACAGACACTCTCTCGCAATGTGCCCCATGGCTCCACATGTGAAACAAGCACCGCATGCCTAATACTATGCGCCCTGAGGCCTAGAGAAAGGCTACACACCTATCCTACTAGAACCACTATACCCACCCCTGGAGGTCTGTTGAGCCCATGCCAGAGGTGTGTATGTACCCTGTGCTCTCTGGTCACGCCTAGGACCCTATGACTGCCACTGCTTGGGCCTGGAGCCCTACTGTCCCTGAGGGGGCCTCTGTCTCTTACTCTACTATGACTGCTATGGAGGAGGGGGTTTATAGGACTCTGATGCATTTCTGTGGTTGCCTTTCCAATGGGGTTTCTAAAACCTGAAAGACAGGGGTGTCGGGTTTCAGTTTTGAAACTGATCCCTCGTGTCCTATGCCCTGACCTGAATCTCCTCAGCTATCAAGGCTTTCTCCATGGCAACCCAAAGGCTCCCTGGAGTGGCCATCCTCACTGGTCTTGCTATCCTGACATTAAGTCCTCTGATAAATCGATTGACGAGAAGCTTCTCATCCTTCAGGTAGTCTACATAAGGTAGGAGCTCGATGAACTTTCTCTTGTACTAGGTCACTGAGAGACCCTTTTGCTGGAGGTCATGGAACTCATCGATCCTACGCTACCTGAAGTGCTCTTACAGGTACCTCTCCCTGAACCTCTCTGTGAAAATTTCCCATGTGAGGGTTTCTGCAGTTAGACCAAACTTGAATTCCTCCTGTTTCCACAATGTGGAGGTCCTCGATCTCAGAAGGTGGACTGCAACTCGTGCCTTTAGATTGCTTTCATAAGAACGCAATACGAAGCACCTATCTAGGATCAAAATCCATGCCTCAGCTTCTACCCCATCCGTAGATCCCCCAAAAGATGGTGGTTGGAGGTGCAAAACCTCTCTAATCAGATCTCCTAGTTCCTGACATGCTCTCTCAAAGTACACAAGTGCTGCTACTAAGGGTGGTCCGGGTAAGTGAAAGGACTCAGGCTCATGCTTAGCCTAACCCTCTATGGGATTAGGAGGTGGACTCCTACTCCGTTCCCTATCTACTGACCTATGACTCCCTGAGTTCAGATTATCTGCATGATGGTCGGCTGCTGGAAGCCTATCTTGTACTATCCCAATTGGGTTCTGAAGTTCTAGTAAGATGTCTTGGTTTGGGTCAACTAGTGGTTCGGAAGGGGCTTCTAGGTACCCTTCTAGAACAGGTTCCTCCCTATCAACATCCTCGCATGCCACACATGTACGCTTAGGACCCCTTCCGTGCTTGTGAGCTTGTCGCATAGTCGGAGGCATCCTAATGAAAAAAATAAAAATTAAATAAATAAATAATTTTCAGGGAAAATTGAATTAATAAAATAATTAAAGAGAAACATAATGGAGAAAGGTTCCTACTATTGGAAACCTTGCTCTGATACCAAAGTGTAAAAAATGGAACAACAATTTTTTTTTGAATAACATAAACTCGTAACATATCCTACATTAAAATAAATTCAATAGAGTTTTGTCTTAACTAGGATGTAAGTAAAATTGTTTTCTAAGGTTGGATTAATTAACCAACCCAAATGAGCGACTTTATTTAGTGGAGATTAATTAATGTCGCAATTTAGTTAGTTAGTTCAATTATCTTAATTAAGTTGTCGCTAGTTAAAAATGAGGGATAATTAGTTATCTCAAATGCATTTAAATCATTCCCGACCAAATAATGATAATGCTTATTTTAAAATTAATTAATTGAAGCATACGCAAATTCATTATTTAAATCTAACCGATAAGGGTTCGAAATTCTACAAAATGTCATTTGTCAACTAAATCCGATATTATGCTAAAGTCCATTTTAATTTCCCTATACCTTTAAATTTGACGATATATTTCTTCTGGCCAACATTGTCCCCTAGGGCTAAGAATTCCTAAAAATAATTAATAGTCTTCAATTATAAATTTTTCCCCAATTTTAACCTTAATGTCTATATATAATCGAATATATTAAATAACTATATAACATCCCTAGCTGAATAATTTAAATCAACTATGTGATTAATGTAAATGACATTAATCCTCCATTTTAAATTATAAAAATAGACAATATTAAAATTTAATTCTTTTAATAAAAAGGACCAACTATGTCCATGAAGTATTATAATTCAACTATTAAATAACCTTAAATATTAGTTATAATTTAAAAACTTAATTCAAATTCCTCCCCCCCAAATTTACATGCAAACCCTAAGTTTAAAATAAAAATTATAATAAGGGATAAATGCTCCTATTATTAATAAATTGCTAACCCTAACCCGAGACTGGGTTAGGGTTGCATTTTCCCCCTTTTGTTTTTATTAAAACCCTTTCTTTTTCTTTTTCTATTAACTCATACCCTAACCTGAAATAGGTTAGGGTTTAATATATTATATTGTTTTGTTTCGTGGTGTGTGTGTTTGTGTGTGTGCAGGTACAGGGCCGAGCTAGGGCATGATGACGGCCATGGAGAGGCGAAGGCCGAAGGAGGGAGAAGAGGGCTGCGGGCGGAGGTGGTGGTGGGGGCTTCCCTGGATGCCACTGTGCATACACACATTGGCGGGTAGCGTCACCCACTGTGTGCACACATAGTGGTGAATGGTGTCACCGCCGCCCACTGTGTGTAGCATAGTGGCGGCCATGGTCATTCCACTGTGTCTACACACAGTGCGGCACCTCCCACGCCACCTCACTGTGTGTAAACACAATGGCTCAGCCGTGAGCCATCCACTGTGTTAACACACAGTGGTTCGACCGATACCCCCCCCCGCCCCAATTTCTTTTTTTTGTTTGTTTA
The DNA here is from genome assembly GCF_030272615.1 of Cryptomeria japonica. Classification (NCBI taxonomy): domain Eukaryota; kingdom Viridiplantae; phylum Streptophyta; class Pinopsida; order Cupressales; family Cupressaceae; genus Cryptomeria; species Cryptomeria japonica. Next base: position 55,748,262 of record NC_081409.1, read on the forward strand.
TTATTATGATTTTTTCTTAAAATATATATATATATATGTATATATATATATATCTAATCATGTTCAGAACATATTTTTTCGTTGTTTCGATTGTGCATATTTTTAAATGCATGAATATATATATATATATATATGTATGTATGTATGTATGTATATATATATAAATATAAATATCTAGCTATTAGGGTTAGAAATTTCTATTTTTTTTAATAGATATATACATAAGCATGCAGTTCTCTATTTTTAATAGCAGTATCTGTATCTGTTTTTTTCTGTGTTTTTAAAACTTGCAGGAATGGATGAAATAATGTCAGCATTTCAGTGATTTTGTGTTTCATTTCTTAGGTATGATTTATTTTTAATATGCAGCATTAAGAATTTATGACAGCAACTAAATTTCATAGCATGCTAACTATCTCATATAGTTTATTTCAATACAAATTATTACATCTAGGTTCCTTTTCTGCAATACTAAGAAGGAAGAAAAAAAGAAAGAATTTAAAAGTTAAAACAACAATATATTTCTTGATAGTTATGCTAACAGGTTTATCTACAACAAATTACTTTTGTTTATAGATTAGTCTTCAGCTATGTCTAAACAGAGATAATAATGACAAAATAAGAACATTTGAATACTGTAGGAAATTACATAATCACACAATGCTTTTCTCCTTTTTTTTTTCATTTCTTTACTTAAATTTGCAGAAATAAACAAAATACAAAATTCATTATGAGACAAAATTAAATAAAATTTACAGTAGCATTATAGATTACAGAATTTAAATAAAATGCAATTTTCTCATAGAATATTCATTACAAAAGCCCACTTTTACAAATGGGTAAAATACCCAATTAGTCTCTCATCCTTGAAGGATGAGGACTTAACTAAAATAATACATTCCTTTATGCAAAAATAAAACACATCATAAAACTCCTTATTTACATTTCTACTACATAATACAATATTGCTTTTCCTATTCAATTTGTCTGCAACTAAATAATTCTGCAACTCCTAGCTTTCCTTTCCAGGCAACCTGCATTTAAAATTTAGGGTTGTGACCATGGGGTGCTCACCTCCCAGCCTAGGCTTACTAGAAGCCACCCGCGAGCATGGAGAACCAAGTCCTAGATAGGTTACACTCAAGCAAACACAAACATACAAGGGAAAACATAACACAACAATCACATTCCCTTCCCAAGCTGAAACTTCATCACCAAATGTGATGTTTTACTAGGGTGGAAGTGGACCAAGTACCCTAGAGGAGATTATGTTAGATAGTAACTCATAGCCAACTCATGGCATCCATGAAAACACAACAAATCTCATCTCAATCCCCATATCCTTATGACCCCCCAAAAAGGAAAACATGCCATACTTGCTCCCCTTATGACCCCCGAATTCATAAACAGAACTATGCAGCAAGGGTCACATGGACAAACCCTTGAGATCACTCTCATGAAGAGAGCCTCTCACTCTAAGGCTATCAAACTTCTTCCACCCTCAAAACCAATCTACCCTCCCAGGGGAAAGATGGTCTTGGACACTCCCAAAACACAACATTGCATAAACAAAAAATAAGGAGGAAATCACACAAAGCTTTCACAAGTACAACACAAATAAAAATACAACATTTTCCATTCAAGCATTCTACAACAGATTCTCAAGTACACAAGTAAGAAAAGAAAACACCAACCTTCACTCTGCCAAGGGTATTCTAGGGGAAAGCTTGATGAAGAGCAACCCAATCTACAATCTTTTCTGCAAAACTTAGCCAAATTTCCTATCCCAACTGGTTTTCCTCCTAAAATTGTCCAAGATCTCCAAAGATGGAGAGTGGGTGATTAGCTCACTAAGCTTCAATTCCTAGCCTAAGAAGGCTTCTCTCACTCCTTCCAACCTCTTGGATAGAGTGAGGGACTCCTATTGGTTGGTCTTCCCTAGGTCTTACACACTCCCTAACCAAGGCACCTAGAGAAGGGGAATGAAATGGGGAAGAGGAATTATACCTATCAAGGAGGTTATCTTACCAAGGATGGCACTCCTATAGATGGAATTCGTCCATCTTGGGAAAACCACTTTTTTGGGTGGTTAAACAAGCCCCAAGGGAAAGATGCATGGACAATTTTGGCCTTCACCCATAGATACCCCATGAGGCCTAATAAAAATGCTCTAAAATTGACTCTAGGAGTTGATTTAACCCTTAGAAAGTCCACCTAAAGTTAACCTACGGGTCAACTCTGAGATGACCCTCCTTGTGGCTCACTAACCTAGGTTTCTTGGTTCCTTCAAGGTTAATAAGGTAATATAACAATTAAACAAAAAGTAAATTTCTCATAAAGGTGACATGACAATTGCTAGCACAACATACAACATAGGTGTCAAGTGACACTACAAAATGATCCCACATCACAAATACACACATGGCAATTGTCCCTTGAATGATTTAAACAATTTAATAAATATAATTTACACTCATGCAACATTTTATGTTTATGAATAAAATACAATACATATGGGATGTTGTCTCTTCAAATAGACAACCCCTTGTTTTACGAACGCACATAGGACTAGGCATGAATCTCCATAATATTTCCATGGTCACATGGATAATTTCTTGTGCATCTCAATTTAAACATTAGTACTTTCCAATATCCTCATATAATATAAACACATAATTAAGAATACAATACAATCATTCTGCATCGAATTGACATTATACAATACAATTACCACATATCAAAGCAATTTCACATAAGCAATCCATCATAATCCTCATAATTTAATCCATTTATAAGATATGCAAACATATTTCTAGCATCAAAGTAAAGTCTTGCAAATCAGATAATGACATACATCGTCACAATGTTACCCTATTCTAGGATCATATAAAATTTTATATCTACAAAGCATAGAAATGAAGCATCAATATATATCAATGTTACCAAATTCATGGGACCATATAAAGTTCTATATCCATAATGTATCAAAATAAAGCATCCATAATAGTTCCAACATGAAAATAACTGAAAAGATAGGATGGGTCGGGGTAGGGCCTCACAAGGTGTGCAGGACAATCTCCATATGTTAAGAGATATGCCAGGTTGGAATACCACTCATAAGTAGTGCTAACAAATAGAACATGAGGAAGATCTTGATTAATACCTTCATTTTCAAGCACCACTTCATCTATTGATTTGTTGTCAGCTATCCACTAACATAGACCTTTTCCATGAACCAACTTAGTGGGCTTGATTTTCATATCATATTCTTGAATCTTGGCAACCCAGTTGCCCCTTTTAGTTCCAAACTCTTGTTGTGTCAGAATCGACTTGACAATAGCATCAGGAACAAGAGCAATGACATGTGAATTCAAAATATAAAACCTGAAATATTTAACCACTTTCACCATGGAAAAAGAATGCTTCTTCATTTCTGAGCATTTCAACTCATGAGCCTTCAGCGGATAACTCATGAATGCAATAGGTGATTCCACACCTTCATTATTTATTTGCATTAGTATAGCCGAACAAGTATGATCTGATGCATAGCTATACATAATGAATTCTTTGGTATAATCTGGGCATACTAAGACTGAAGCATTTGTCATGGCTTCCTTGATCTGATGGAAAGATTTCTTTCCTTCGGGAGTCCATTTGAAGAGAGAATTACCTTTCATCATATGAACTATATGATGAGTCTATTCAACAAAGTCTGGAATGAATCTTCATAGGAAATTAACTTTATCAAAGAAAGAATGAACAACAGTCTTACTTGTTGGCAAGGAAAGGTCATGAATAGCTTTTACCCTTTGAGCATCAATTTTTATACCTTCCTTCGAAACAATATGCCCAAGCAATTTACCTTCAGTGACCCCAAAAATAGATTTCTTGGGATTGAGGGAAATTCCATGCTGACAACATTTTTCTAAGACTTGTTGCAGGTGGGAAAAATGATCTTGACGTTCCTTAGAATAAACTATCAAATCATCCAAATAGACCACAATGAACTTACCAAGAAAACTTCAGAAGGCCAAGTCCATTGCATGTTGGAAAGTTGCTCCCGCATTTATTAATCCAAAAGGCATCCTGCGATATGCAAAGGTACCCCAAGGTGTAGTAAATGTGGTCTTATGCTGATCTTGCTCTAGAACTTCTACCTAGTTATAACTTCAAAATCTGTCCAACATGGACATCATCTTTGCTCCAGTAACAGCTTGTAGGACATGATCCATGACAGGTAAAGGATAATTATCCTTCAAGGATGCCTGATTCAAGTTTCGAAAATCTACACATATTCGAATTTTGCCATTCTTCTTACATACAGGTACAATATTGGCTATCTAAGAAGAATGGTGGATGGGGAAGATTATCCTTACTTTCAACATCTTTGGTACTTCAACAAAGATAGTATTAGAGATCTTTGGGTTGTATTGCCTTTTCTTCTGATGGAAAGGCATAATACCTGGTTTTAATGGGATGTCATGGCGAAGCTCTTTGGGATGAAAAGACTTTAAATCTTCATAGGAGTATGCCAAGACGTCAACATACTATTGTAATAATGCAACAAATTTTTGCCTTTCTCCTTATGAACAACACTTTCCAATGTTGATCATTTTTGGATTGTCTTCAGTCCCAATGTTTACTTGTTCATATTCTATTGACCCTATAGCTGATCTTTGTTGCTTCTTAACATAGCGATCATGCTTGTCAAAAAGCTTTTCTAGTGAAACTAGACCCTTGGGGATCTTGTTTCCTTTTAATTGTGGAAATTTTTCTCCCGTTTCTGCATCAATACTTTCAATTGCATCCTTTGAAGGGCAGTGACTACCTTCAAAGTACAAATCATCAAAATTGTCAGAAGTCTACAAAAAATTTATTACATGATGATCATCATTAAACACCTGCCAATGATCAGAGTTGTCAGGAACGCTTGGCCGGAAAAATAACTCAACAACATAAGTTGATCCTGAAAAATCTTTGTGAGGAACCAAAGAAGTTGCTGATACTGCTAATGAGTCAGCCCTGTCGTTGAATTCATGGGAAACCACAGATATATCAAAAGCATCAAACATTTATATTAGATCCCAGATAAGGTTGCAGTAGTGTCGTAGCCTTTCGCTCCTTGTTCGATATATGTTCCTGACCTGATAGACTATTAACTCGACATCTCCTTGAGCATGCAAGTTCTTGATTCCCTTCTTCTGAGCAACATTCATTCCCAGAAGGAGGGATTCATGCTTAGCAGTGTTATTTGTGTTAATGAACTACAATTTGAAGGAGAAAGGGAAAAGATTACCCCCAAGAGATATCAAAACAATACCAACTCTTGATCGGATAGAAGAATAGCTACCATCAAACTCCAGTGTCCAAACATCATCTCGACTACCAATGTTGACAGTATCAAAATTGAGAATTTCCTGTTGTGAAGTTGAAGATCCTTCTGATTCCATAACACTACTTTCACAACTACTTTCACAATCAATTGGGAAATTATTGAGTGGAATGGCACCCTCACTCTCACGAATCACCTTTAAACCATCATCACCATGCATGAAATAATTACCCATGTTTGATGATTCAAAAAGAATTTGGGCCCGCTGATCATCAGACTTGACAACAGTATATTTTGATTCTTTTTCTAGAAATAACCTTTGGACAACTCCTTTCATAGGGATACGAGCCTCAGTCATATCCATGTTTAACTCACCCCCAACATCTCTACAAAAATTTCTTCCTAACAATAGCCCATAGGAGGCCGGTACATCGGCTACCAGTACTGTCATCTTGATTTTCTTTTCTGGGAATGAAGCAAAGGAAAACTATGCATCCTTGATTTGACCAATCAAAGGAACTTGTTTGTTATCCATAGAGAAACACCTTCCAAATGTTTTGGTCAAAGTTAAACCAAGGGTATTGGCAACTTTTGAAGGCATAACATTATCAGATGCCCCAGGATCAATTACACAGTTACTAAGTTTATAACCATTTATTAACAAAGAGATGTAAAATGGTTCTATCTTCTCGACAAGAGAAGGGGAAGTTACTAGGTTAGTTTGAAGAGAGTTTGATTTTGGAAGATTACTAGGGGTAGTATCTTTTTCTTTAACAAATTTGGCTAAACGGTCAAATTGATCTGGGTTAGATCTCAAAAATTCAACTTCAGACATTTGTATTTTGGTTTTCTTAGCATGATCTAAATATCAAATGACTGAAAGAAATTCGTCATCAAAGACGGATTTGGATTCTCATTTTGAGAATTTAAAATATATGGTACACTAGTCTTCGATGCATGTGTAGAAGAATTGACAGGTACATAAAAATTGATAGCAGTCGAAGAATCACTTACACTTTTATCCTTTGCGGCGTCCATAGAGATAGCGTTGTCCTTTGCAGGACTTGGTTTGGGAGTCCCACACTTTGCAATAGAAATTGGCAAACCTTGAGAGTCCTTAATTTGAATTGAATCATCACTCTTTGCAATGACAGGTGGCTGAGCTACCTGTGCTTGCGAATGAGTGAATACTGCAAAGATGTCCCCATCATGTGTAGTTGGCGTATCATCTTCTTAATATTGCATAAACCTGATATTAGAGTTGCCAGCCAACTCTATATCACCTTCTTGATGAGAATTGGCATCTTCTTCACCAAAAGGAGGAAGATCATTCTGTTTAGCTTCATAATATCCTGTAGCTGAACTTTGGGGTGGTGCTTCCAACATAAGCCTTTCTGGAGCGGGGGGTAATTTATTTTGATTATGCATGGCATAATTGGAAGCATTGTTTGGATAAGTCCTTCTTGGAACATCTCGATAAGAAGTATTTCCTTATGAGGAAATTTGCTTCTTAAGTGCCAACAACTCATTTGCTAGCTTCTGTATCATGGGATTAGCAGAACTAGTCGAAGAGAAAGATGCATCTACAACTTGATTACTCCTAACCTTGTTAGGATCTCTCCTTATCTTACCCACAAGGATAAGATCATCTTCAACCGATATAGCCATTTGTTGAGCAATGGCCAAATCTGTAGGATTGTTCCTTCGCAAAAGAAAACTCACCTCTGGCAATTGAGCGTTGATGAAAAAGCATTTCAAGTTTCCAGCAGTGGGTCTTGAAGCAACTGGGATACGATTATGTAACTTGTCAAATTTTGCTACAAACTCACGCATGGGTTCCTGAGGCTCTTTCTTCAACTGAGTTAACTATGCCAATAAAGCATGATCATCTTCGGCAGACTTGAATCTCGCCTCAAACAACATTTTGAGAGTTGCCTAATTTGTGATACAAGCATTAGTAAGATGATAGAACCAATCAGTAGCAGCTCCATGCAAAGTCTCAATGAATAATCTCACTGAAACATTTTTGTGCTCAACACCTAGGACTCCACATGCGATGTAGAAGGCAGAAATGTGTTCGTTCGGGTGCTAAGAACCATCCCTAAAAAAATTGGGTAAATTTTTTTGCGTACCTTTGGGAAGTTCATGCAAAGGTGTGGTCAAGTTTAGAGGACCAAAAGCAGTGCCCCAAGGGCCAGCAACGGCCATCCTTAATTGATTATAGGGTGGTATTACAAAATAACTTAAAAGTGGAACAACTAAAAATTGCAAACTTGACGCCTCACTTGGTACAGGAGATCGCCATGCAGATGGAGGAAAACTTTGTGTCTGCTATAAAGGAGAAAGCATCCGTGGAGGTGTCACAAAGGGAAAATTAAATTGCTGCAATACTTCAAAAGTAGGATCAACAATTCCTGCTAATCATCGCCCATGAGTGTAACTTCGATCAACCAGATTATGATTTGAAGAAAAACAACAATATGGAAATTACAATGAAAGCGCACTGCAACCCAAAAGACAAACCGGTTGCATGTCGCTCCCCAGCAGAGTCGCCAAAAAACTATTGGGTGAATATTTTGTCACCAGCGTACTAATGACAAAATATATAATTCACACAATGCTATGTCAAGAAATTAATCTCTCCTCTCATCAAGGGGAGGTTCCCTATGAAATTTCTCCTCTAATTAATAGGAAATTAAATTTGTGGGTTGGCGTTGGGCATGTAACTCTTTTTTTTCAGAGTTTATGTATTCTCCCTTCACCTAGTTACAATTTCTCTACCTCTTTAGATACTTAAAGAAAAGAACTATTAATCTAACAAATTACACCAAGAGTTACTATTAAGTAGCACAAAGTCTCCTTTAAGGTAACACTAATTCACACATCATTACAAATTAAACAATTAGAAACTTAGCTTAAAGCTCAAAGTCTTCAAGTATAGATTTCTAATCCATTAAACTACAAATAGCCACATAAATACAAAGCTTACCACAAGTTAGTTAATTTATCAACAGATTTCTCAAGTATGCTAAGAGCACAAAGTCTACTTTGCAAGATTTGAGAGCTCCCTAACCACGTAGCAATATCTTAAAGATCAAAGAAGTAAAGATAATATAGATTCAATGGACATAGGAACATTAAATTATATAAATGATTTTATTGATACAACACAAAATTTGTAATCAACAAAACTATTTTCTTTATTCGTTTGATAGGATTTTCACCACAAAAAGCCCAAAGTCTTAGTTGGGATAAAAAATCTGAGGAGTTTTGCTAAGCATGAAAAAGATAAAATATTTACAAAAAGGTCCTCCTTATATAGGAAAAGAAGTTGAGAAAAAGGTGGGCATAGTTGACTTATTCAACTGCACAGTTCCATTTTACTACAACTACTACATAAAGAAAACGTGCAGCTACACAAAAATTGACAACATTTATCGGTGCAGCTACATGAAGAAAGGATGCCAGGAGGGGGAACTTCATTCTTGATTCTCCTCTTCATTGGATTTCTAGAAATCTTTGAATTTAGCAAGGATGGCTTTCATTTCTTCTTCGTTTGGCATCAAGGTAGAACTTGTGGTGATTTGGACGTGGGACATTGCATCTTGAATCTTCACTTGTTTCTTTTTAATAGCCTTCAGCATGGATGTGAGGACTTCAAAGCTGACTTGAATTTCTAACAGTTTATCAAATGTATCAAGAGAGAAATCTTGTCCTATGCATTGATCCATCAAAGAAAGCAATTCCTGCGTGACAACTTTAGCAGTGACGAGATTTTGATCGCCATCATATAAATAGCAAGGGAGATCACCAACTTTAGCAAAAATAAGGTCAACCTCATCATCGCCTTCTTTCTTCTCCTGGTCCAGCTCTGCAATCATTAACTTCATTGTCTCTTGCTTATGAGACAATAAAGACAAGATCCTAATGTACTTCTCCCTTGTGGGAATTACCTTATTCTCAACCAAGACATCTATCTTGAAGTTTTCCATTTTTCTCCACAAGGTAGTACTTTTCACAACCTTCTCAATCTCTTGTGATAAAGAGATTTTGAGTCCTTGCATCCAACTCTGGATTACTTCATAATCAGACAATAGTTCCATTATTGAGCTTAGAAGATGAGAGCTTTCTGACCTTAGCCTTGAAATCCACTCATCCATCACTCAACCTTTAGCTCCCACCTGTTCAATCTTCTTGAGAGCTTCGATATCTATTAAGGATCCTATAGGCTCTATCTCTTGAGAAGATTGTGTGACCTTTAGAAGAACGTTGGTTAGCTGTTCACACTTCTGCTTCAAGATATTTTTATCATCCCTTTCTTGATCCAATCTTCTCAATAAAAAATTAAGGGTTGTCTGAGAATATAATTTCACACTCTCATGTGTTTCCACCCCGAGCTCTACGACTTGCATGGTATAATCTTCAAATTGTATGTTGCCTTTGTCCTTGTCTGACGATGGCACCATAACTTCGGCATATTTTCTCTTGGAAGCTGGGTCTACTACCACCCGAGATACCATCTTTGGCTTTTTTGTTCCCTTAGGCTTTGGAGTAACTAAAAGTTCAAAGTCAAACTCATCTGGGGATATCACCTATTTCTTCCTCTTAGGGGCCACTACTTCCATCTAAGGGTTTAGTTCTGGATTGGCTAATGTAGTAGTAGCTCCTTGCTGACTTGGAGTTGAAACTTTAGAAGTAGGTTGACTGGAACTTGGAGCAGTTGTGAGTGTTACTGATGGTGCTAATATTGAGGCATCTAGTGGAACATTTTTTGCTGCTACCTCTTTAGTTACAGATGGGAGAGTGGAGGGTGCTGTGAATGTAACTTCAACACTTACCAAAGGAGGAATTGATGTGGTGGTGGTAGTAGTGACAAGTAAATCTATTGAAACTTGTTTTGTAAGTGCATCTTGCAAGGTCTCATTAAAATCCATCATGGTGGATTCAAAAGTAGATGAAGGGATATCATCTAAATTAGAGAAGTTGGTTATTGTAAAAAATTGACAAATGGTCTTTGATTGTGTCATACCCATACTTAGATCTCCATCTTCTTGAAAATATTCATCTTCTTGGTCAGAGTCAGAGTCAGAGTCAATAGAATGGACGATTACTTGTGAGGTAATCAGGGCATCAAATTCAGCTGGATGTGATACTTCTTCTGCCTGTACTTCCTCTTGTTGAGGAATTTCACCTTCTTCAACCTCCTTTCCTTTTCCAAATTCACTGGAAGGTGGTTGTTCTGGTTCCTTCGCCATTGCTTTCTATGATGCGGATGATGATTCACCCTTCTTTGACCCTGTAACTGTAAATTTGATTCTGGTTCCTTTACCCTTAGATTATACCACATGAGTTGAGGATAATTCTTGTGAGTCTGCCCTGCTCTTTGTTCTTATTTCAATTGTAGTTGTCTTTCCCAATTGACCATCATTGTTGTCATCATCTCCTGAACTAGCGGGAAGTTGTTTCATCCTAAGATTCTTTTTTAGCAACCAAGCATTGGTGTTTGCTAAGATAGGAGAGATCCTCTATGTAATAGATTTGCTTTCTTTCTTTGACCATTGCACAAGTGGAATTGGGGAGTCAACAATCTTCTTCTCATAATAAATAGGGTCCACTATGTCATCTGTGTCTTCCATGGTCATTGGGATCTTAGCTAGATCCAAATTTTCAATTTGTTCCAGAGTAAGGCGGCTGAAATCCATCCTTCTTATATCCTCCTCATTCTAACAATCTGCCCAAACATCCTCAAATCTATAAACATGAGTATAAGTCCTTTTGAGTTTGTTCTTTATACCATGAGAGTAAAAATTGGTTCAGGCCTTGAATCTTCTCATGGTATTCCACTGCATTTCTTCCTCCATATTTTTGGCCTTGGGATTGGTTAGCACTAAGTACCTGCCAATCGATTCTGGGAATTTCAGCCCAGTCTTATGTGCTTGTGATTGTTTCTCATGCACACTAATCAGTTGTCTGCATAGCTCCATAAGGACAGTTGTGTCTGAAGGGAACCTTGGAAGGATGAAGGGATCACCTAAGAAACATCCAATTAAGATATAGGTGAATGCGAGAAACTATAGAAATACACACCCAAAATGAGACACCCTGCTATAAGCGGCTTCTAATATTCTCCTCTCCTATAGGCCTTTATCAAAAATACACTTCCATACAACAAAGAAGGATTCATTAACCCTCCTATAATGATTACCTTGATTCTTGATAGTTAGCTAATCATAGTACTCCCAAACAGGCACCAATCTCCTGTCACCTTTGGTAGACAATCCTGGATATTGCCTCATTGAAGCAGCTACATAAACTAGGTATGAGGTCATGTAAAAATTTAGTGTCACCTTGACCTCCTTCAATTGAGCACAAAGAGCATCACTGATTTTCTCTCCCCAATCGATTCTTGTGGCTCCCTTTCTGATTATATTTATGTAATAAGACATCCAGTTTTGAAAATAATGAGAGTCTTTTAACCCTCTCACTCTGGATAACATGGTGACCATGTCGTTATATTCCTCATTAAAATCACTCTTGTGGAAGGACTTAGGCCATCGTGTGGTGAGGGAGCTGCTTGCAACAAAGAGATAAACAGTATTGATCACCTTTTTGCATTTATCCTCATGTTTCTCATAGTACTCTTGAGCACTCTCTTGAGAAATATCAGCTACTTCTTCAACTGATAAACCTTTGAAGACACTATTGAAGAATACTCTATCTAGGGTCATGATGACTTTCTAATCTTCATCTTTTACTTGCCTTGTTCTTGGATCAAAATGATCAGCTACTGCCAGTACAAATTTAGGATCATGAGCCGCAATTGGGAAAGATGCATACTTATGCAACTCAGATTTGATTAAATTGGTTAGACGTGCAGGAGCCTTTTGAACCTGATCAACAAATTCTTGCATATCAACATGCCTAATTTTGGTGTCTATGGTCCCTTAATATTTGAGTCTACTGAACTCTCTGGGTACAGATTAAAATACTTGTCGTACTTGTATTTCATCTTTCTTGATGATGCTTTACTTGTAGAAGGTTCCAACTGACATGAGGAAGACTCAAGCTTGTTGTGAGGGAGCTTTGACATTCATGATGACTACATTCAACACTGATGATTAGCTATTCATCATTATCAAAAATCAATTTTTCTCAAATGGATCGAAAAATAGGACTCAAAACAGGCTTAGGAGTAAAACTGCCAAAAACAGCAGGTCAGGGAAAAAATTCCGACCTGCTCTTTTGAAAACAAAAAATCGCACATTGGACTTTAAAGTCCAAAATGCAATTAAAATAACTTAATCAGCACATCGGACTTTAAAGTCCGATGTGCGATTATGGAATGGGTTATCAACACATTGGACTTTAAAGTCCGATGTGTCAATCAATGGGAAAAATAGTAACACATCGGACTTTAAAGTCCAATGTGTAGAGGAAAAACTTAAAACACGCACATCAGAATTTAAAATCCAATGTGCAATTTTGAAAAGGTTAAAGGCACATCAGACTTTAAAGTCTGAAATGCCTACATGGGGAAAAACAACTGGTTGACATGTTGGGTTTTGAAACCCGACATGTCAACCTACTCCCCTCCGCATATCGGATTTTAAAGTCCGATATGCGAAGGTTAAGATCGCGCATATCGAACTTTAAAATGCAATATGCGGAGATACTTTTCTTCAGCTGCACACCGGACTTTAAAGTCTGGTATGCAGTTTTAGAAAGGGGACTTCAAAGGGAAATTGGGTTTTGAAGTCTAATTGTCCTCTGAAACAAGGGAGACGATCTGACTACAAAATTCGATTGCCTTCTGAAAGAGAAACTTGAAAAAGAAAAAAGAAAAATGAAAAAAGAAAACAAACAAGATGCAAACCTGAAAAAGAAACCCGAAAAGACATAAAATAAAACCCTACCTTGCAGCTACAAGCAATGTTGAAAAATCTAACAAGGATAGAATCTAATCCAAGTCAAGGTGAGCAAAAACTGAGTCGTGATGAAGAAAAAGGAGGAGGGCGTGCGCAGGACAAACCAAAATGAAAACTAATAATGTGAAAATTAACTCAAAAAGCTTTTAACAAACCCTAATTAATCAATAAATGCGGCATTTAATACAACTCATAGTTGCATGTCAGGCTTTAAAGTCTGACATGTAGGCTAGGAACACTTACACGTCGGACTTTAAAGTCCAACATGAAACTGATGGACAAATCACCTATAGTTCGGACTTTAAAGTCTGAACTATAGGCTAAGACAAACTGCAGTTTGGACTTTAAAGTCCGAACTGCAGGCTTAGACCACATGTAGTTTGAACTTTAAAGTCTGAACTGCAGTTAAGAAAACCTACAAATACACACTGGACTTTAAAGTCTAAAGTGTATTTAGCAAAAATAACCCTGCAGTTCGGACTTTAAAGTCCAAAGTGGAGGTAAAACTGCAAACTTAAAGGAACAAGGAAAACAATAAAAATGAAAAACAAGGAACAAAACGAACTAACTGACCAAGTTGATTAATCTCTCCTAGAGACCATAAGGTACGAAACATACCAGTTTCATAGGGTTGCCTCACAATTTTGGCTGTGCTGAAATCAAGGACAACAAAAGGGAAGAGGGGATGTCTTTTGAGTCAACATGAAAGAGACCAAGAGAAAATCTCAATGCTTTGCATCATCCCCAAGTAGACCTTAAGGGAACAAATAGAAGAACATGGATACATATAGAAGAATGATCACAAAAGAGAAAGAAAAGAGAGAGAAAGATCTGTAGTGTTAATATTGCTAATCTAGCATGACATCTACCTCCTGATCTTGTTGATCACTATTTCGAGAAGACGAGCAACATGCCAGAGGAGCAATACTGAGCGTAGCAGATGAAGCTATCACAAGATCCAAACAAGGATTATACTCATATTGCAAGTCACTTTGTTTGATTCTAGGAGCTAGGATTAAAGTTTGTAAAAAATCATCCGATAAATGTTTGTCCACATCAACATACTCATACTCACTATCAGAAGCATTAGGAGTTGTATCACTATTATGAATAACATTTTCACCCATTTCTTCATCAAAGTTTAAAGCAAGAGGAGAAAGAACATGAATAGGAGTAAAATCATTACATGTTTTATGCAACTTATGATTTGGAGATGTTGGTTGAACATCTTGCTTAGAAGAAAAGGGAATCAACTGTCAGAGTCTGAGAAGATTGAGTATTTTGAGGGATAGCTTCACAAGCTCGAACACAACATCTTCATTGGCATTCTCTCACACAATGATTTTGCCGAGTCTTAGTGGAAGGCTGAGAAGGAGGAGGAACACTTGAAGGAGGAATAGTTTTCTCCTTAATAGTGGAAGTTTTAGGTTGAGGTATTTTTGGTTGAACAATAGGAGAAGCAGGCCTCTTCTCTTGATAAGAGGAAGGAGGTGGAACTGTACCATAGAAATGAGGAATATTAGGTGTAGGAAGGAGACCAAGTCCATCATGAGGAGGAGGTAGAGGTCTAACCTTAGTAAAAATATTGGGTTTCTCCTTAAGAGAAGGTAAAGTCACATCCATGGGAGTAGGTGGACAATTTTTCTTAGGAGGAAGATTAGTTCGATCTGAGAGGGGAAGAACCTCATCTTGAATAATAATAGGAATTTCAAGCATTGGTGGTCTAGGTTGACTTAAGGATAAGAGCATATCATTCTTCCATTTTTGATATTTAAAAAGAGCATCGCTCCTTGATGGAAGAGATTGAAATTGTTTAGGCCAAAAGAGATCAATAGGAACACTAGGGCTTCTTTTGGATTGACAAAATAAGTTATGGTTCATGGTTATGATATCTCCATTGTGAGGAAATTTAAGACATTTGTGGATTAGAGAAGCAATAGCCTTCATGGAAGATAACCAAGGATATCCTAGCTTCACACAAAATTTCTCAGAATAATGTATGATAACAAAGTCAACATCCATGGATTTAGTATGGACTTCAACAAGAAGAGTGATAGAACCAATGGTATGTTGGTATTATGGATGAATTCATCATGTGTTGCATTGGTTTTGTCATTGATGTCAACACTTTTCTTCTTGGAGGTTTACATTATGCTCATCGGTATGGTTAGTGACTTATGTGTAGTCATCAATATGTGTTCACCAATAGGTTATATTGTTCATTGGCAGTGATGATAACTTGGAGATCATTTGGTTATGTCGAAAACATGGATTGGAAGTTTGGCTTTGGTGTTTTTCTTATTGGTCTAATCGAGTTGACAGATTTGCCTTTACCGGTAGATAGGTCTAGGTTATGGACCGGTACATATTATCTATTCTAGATCAGCATGACACATTATGGAGATTGTGATAAATGTATTAAGCCGACATGTTGTATCGCATCAAGACTTATTTATAATTGATTTAAATGTAATATCATTAGTGAGATGACCTATTCATTTGGTCTTAGGTTTTGTATAAATGATTGTAAGATCTAATTGAAGATCGGAGATATGGTTATGGTATGAGTGTGTTCGAATATTGAAGAGCAAAAATAAGCAGATCCTTGTGTGAATCACGCAAACATTATTCTAAGGTTGAAGGAAGGTTATGAAGGTGTTTTGACACTCATGTTCAGAGCTTAACTGGTACTGAATCCAACATTGGAGATGCTATTTTGAGTAGTACATTATCATTGGATTTAACCATCCAATTGTGTAGTTAGTGTGACTCATATTTTGTGATTGAGTAGTGAGCTCTAGGTAGTTGGCCTTTTTGTATGTGCAGACCCTATTTGTATACAGATACTATCTGTAGTAGTATCATCTGATTGTGGGTAAGGTTTCCTACCATGGTTTTTCCCTTACTGGTTTTCCACATCAAAATCTCTATGTTATGTGTTGTGGATGTTGTTTTTGTTTCATGCATTAAGTTAAACTGGTACTGCTATATCTCTTAATCTGTTTTACGAAGACTTAAGTTTGGTTTACTGACATTAAGTTTAAATTAGAATAACTTGCATTTGGATTACAATTTATTGACAACTAGTTCACATCTAATTCACCCCCCCCCCCTTAGTTGTCCTTCCCGGGACCTAACAATTGGTATCAAAGCTAAGTCCTCCTTTTGCAGAAGCCTAACAGCTTGAGGAGATCCTATGGCAACAAATATTTTTAGGAAGGACAGTCTGAAGCTTGATGGAACTAACTATGGCATATGGAAGATCAGAATGGAAACACATTTGAACTACATTGGAAGAGATATATGGGATGTTACAAATGTTGGCATATGCACACTCCAATGAGACATTGTATCTGATTGAAGGTTTTTTTATTGATGGCAACCTTACAATCCTATGGCACCAGCAAGGCATTACACCGGCAAGTTAGTGCACTGGCATCAATGATCAGACTCTACACCGGCACTCAGAACACCGACACTGGCACAGAGAAAGGAAGTATATTGGCATAGAGGCCAACAAGATTTTGTTATATTATATTTTGTTTATTATAGTAAAAGCTTTGTAAGCTGACTTGGCATGTTGTAAAATGACTCTTATATATAAAAGAGATCATTGTAGATATTTTGTAAGTAAGGAAGAAAGTGAATAAAGTGATGTATGTGAAATATTAATGAAGACCTATAATGCGAAATATAGGGTAAAGGGTTTATGTAAGAAGCAAAGTAGCAACCGATACTGAATCAGGCATTATAGATGCTATTGTAAAGCAGTACAAGATACTAGATTTGTATAATCCACATTGTAAGTTAGTGAGACTTCCCATTTGAGCAGTGAGCTCTAGGCAGTTGGCCTTCCTGCATGTGCAGGCTCCTATTGTAAGTAATATTCTCTTATTGGCCAGTAAGTGGATATTGTGGGTCACAAATCCCACCGAGATTTTTCCCACACCGAGTTTCCTCGTTAAATCCTTGTGTCATGGTGTGCTTTTCATGTGGATGTTTTTGATTCTATTTATTGCATTATTTCCTGCATACCGGTACATTGTTATAATATATTCTGCATGTTTTAAGATAAGAAATTATGTACACCTATTAGATACTGATTCACCCCCCCCCCCTTCTTAGTATCTGTGGGAATCCTAACAATTGGTATCAGAGCCTGGTCCTCTATTTTCAGAAGCCTAACAGCTTGAGGAAGATCTTGACACCGGTAAACATGGAAAATCTGATGAAGCAACTTGAAGGAGCTCTTTCAGACTATGATGCAAAGAAATTGAAAAATATCAAACTAGAAGATGATTTAAGGGCAGCTTAGGATATCATTCA
The DNA here is from genome assembly GCF_030272615.1 of Cryptomeria japonica. Lineage (NCBI taxonomy): Eukaryota > Viridiplantae > Streptophyta > Pinopsida > Cupressales > Cupressaceae > Cryptomeria > Cryptomeria japonica. The sequence continues at coordinate 55,765,845 of NC_081409.1, forward strand.
GGCACTTCAAGAGAATCTTACTGTTGCAAGAAATAAGAGAAGAGAACTTTGTGAAAATATGCAAAATGAGAATGATGAAAAGGAATCACTTAATGATCAGATAAGCAAGCTAAAACAAGAAAACATGACAACAAAGAATGAGATGCAGGATATGACTATGAGATTTTGTAAAGAGATTGAGGATAGGAAGAAGAATGAAGAAGAATTGACCAGAAGACTAAATGATGTAGTAAATGAGAACACAAGACTTAGCTATGAAAATGACATGTTGAAGACAGATTTGATACACACTCAGAATGACTCAAATGAACTGATGAGACAGAAAGAAGTCTTAGAAAGAGAACTAGAAACTACAAATCAACATAAAGAAAAATTCAAGATAAGGTTAGAGGAACTTAGCACCTTGTTGAAGAATCAAAAACCTAAAGGTGACACTTCTAGAATTGGCTTTGAAGTTGGTGAAAGCTCCAATACTGCAAATACTCAGGATCATAGCAAATCGGTAAGACAACCTAATGCTTATAAATTCAATGGAAAATGCTTTAACTATAATAAGTATGGTCATAGAGTAAATGAATGTAGATCTAGAAATTATTAGAATATCAACACACCCCCTGGTCAATGTTCAAAATGCAACAAAGTTGGTCACAACTCTGAAAATTGCAGAATGAATGTGAAATGTTATGTTTGTGGAAGATTTGGACATTTATCCAATCAATGCAAAACACAAACCGGCATAGGTTATGGGAAAGATATTCAGAAGAATAAAGTAACTTGTTATGCATGTAACAAGATTGGGCATATTGCAAAATTCTGTAGAAGTAAAGGATCACTGGTAGACAACAAAAGTTCTAGCTTGAAAGGTAAAGAAAAGGTTGAAGAGGTTAAGCAAGAATTCTCAAAACAATGGATTAGAAAAGCTGATCTAAATATTGGGAACAATTCTCCACTGGTAGAACTAGTCAATGCTTCACTGGCAGGACAAAGTGATGCTTCATCGACAGGACAGAGTAGTGCTCCACCGATAGAAAGTTCTTCATCTAATTGAAGAAATTTTCCTTGAGGGTTTGGCAATCTAATGACACATGTGCTATTATTCCCTTGGTTAGAGATGAGAAGTTGGAAATTACTTATTACTGGTAGACAATATTAAGTGAATACCTAGTCAGCATGCATTTAATGTGGTAGATGGTGAAAAGACACTATAAATTTGAGGTTTTGGCTCCATTTCATTTCACCGAGATTTCAAACCTACGAAGAGCACGAAGATTCCGAGCTAAGGCATTTCAAGCAAGAGGCAAGAACACTTCAAGCAATCATCCATCCTAAAGGCAGTAAAAGGTATTTTATCATGGCATCCACCTCTGCAATTGAATATATAGAAAACCCTGCTGTTGTCGAAGTTATAAAAAGATCTCAGCCCATATTTCAATTAGTTCCCGAGATAGCAAAAAAAGATGATACCTTAGGTGATTTTTCTCAAATTCCTAAGGGAGTTGTTTATGCTGAAGACCCCATAATTTACATTCATTGTAACATTGAGGAACTAGGAGATGAAGAGATTAAAACCATGTTTAAAGCTGTCATATGTGATGAATTCGACAATGTAAAAAATGAACACAAGATCATTGAAACCCTAGGATTTATAGAGATCCTTAGCATTCCTAAATTTCCCAAGGATGTGATTAGGATAGTCTTAAGCAGGGTACATGGTGAATTTTTCTGGTTAGATGCAATTCACAAAATCACTAAGGAAGCTATGAAAGTTGTCACAAGGTTACCAACCACCAGTAAAAGGCCAAACAAAACCAAGAAGGTTTCCAATGACCTAGTTACTCAGTTAACTGGTGCCACATCCGACAGAAGGTCCTTAAGAGTAAATGATGTAATAGATATTAATGTGAGATTTATCAGCATGATATTAGGATATAAAGCTACTCATGCAAATAGACTTAATTCAGTTTCAAGTTTATGCATTAAGAGTGCTTATGATATGGTCACAGATAATGCAAAGATTGATGTATGTGAGTGGTTGAAGGATGAATTAATTGACAACTTAGGCAAGATTAAGAAGGACAAGAAGGCAACTTTTAAATTTGGAAATCTATTAGTATGTCTAATGCTACATATAACCAAATAGGTTCCTAGTATAGGCTACAAAGAACTTGGATATGATATACCAGTAGGTAAACAGCTAATAGAACTATTCAACAATATGGGAGAAGATAAGGAAAACAACATCCATGATTTATTTCAAGCACTGAAGGCCAAAATGAAGAAAAGAATCAGATTATCACAAAAGATTATTGACAAATATAAGGATGAAATATGCTTTGTAATCAAGAAGGATGAGATCTAGATGGAAGCAGTCATCCCTGGGACTGTTTGGGTAACAGAGATGGGCTACAAAACTGATGATCATATAATTGAAACATATGCTAAAGCACTTCTGGAAGCCCCTAAAGAACCTAAGGAAGAAATATTTGGTAGTGCAGAAACTATTGAAAGCCAAATACAATCTAAGAAAAGAGTGAAAAAGGTTGCGGCAGTTGTAAGAAAAGGTTCTAGGCAAGCAAAGGAGATCAAGGATAAAGTAATGGAACAAACCAGTATAACAGAAGATGAGTTAGCAGCTCCACAACCTAAAACTCATCTATCACCGGTAGGCACATCTTTAGAGAATGACATGCCTGCAACTATCAAACGAGTTGTAAGAAAAAGAGATCCCTCACCGGCAACCACACCCTCACCTCGGAGGACAAGACAAAAACAACAAGTAGTGAGATCTCTGGTAAGAAAGGCTACACCAAAGAAGAAGAAACTAACACCCAAGAAGAAGAAGAGACAAATAAAGACTTGGCCCCTCTTGACATACTGTTGAATGAAATTATAGAGGAAGGGAAATTGAAGAATATAGAGAAACTATATGACACTCTGACAGATGATGAAAAAGAACAAGTAGAAAACAGTGTTATATTGCATATGGATATGCATAAGAAATTTTTTATGGAAGTAGTAGATGAAGTACTAGATGAACTATTTAAAAGACTGGAAGGAAGAAGACAAGCAGTAGTAGAACTTGACAAGAAAATAAAGATAGAAAAACTACTTGTTGTATATCCAGTGAATTCACCCAAAGAAATTGATGACTTAATTGCTGAAGCCAACCAGTTAGTATTTTCTACTACACACCGGCACATTGCTTTAATGGTTGGAAGAGTTAATGAGGTGACTGAGGAGACAGAAAATGAATGGGACATTTTCCTAGTGGAAAAAGAAAAACAAGAAGAATACATGAGTCACAAACCTATAAAGGTATATCAAAAAGAAAGAGACAAGGGTAAAGGTAAAGTTGGTGGACCACCCAGTGTCAAGGTTAAAGATAACTTACCCCCACCTCCTTTTATAACTCCACCGGTAAAAAAAATAGCTACAAAAGATTAGCCGACAGTTAAAAGTATGGATGTAGAGGATGTCAATCCTAATCTTGAAGTCTTATACATAGTGGATGTTGATACTCAAAAGATCAACATTATGGTAGACAAAGATACAGCTGATAAGACTGACATGGCTAGTGAGCCTCCGATAGCTAAGCAAACTGATAACACACAAGAGAAACTGGTAGATGACAAAGACAAAAAGGTAGAAACTCAGACTTAGACTGAGATGATGCAACAAACAGAGAAACAAATAGAGCAAAAGGCTCCTGAACAGGAACAACAACAAGAACAGGAACAGGTTCATAAGGAAACAGTGCCACTGGCTACTGGAAAAGTAGAAAAACCATTTCTTAAGGAAATGCAAACACAAAAAGACCTACCAGAGGTCAATACAAGCTTGGTTACTTCCACTGGTGGTACTCAGAATGTTGGTTCATCATTAGGCTACAAATCAACTAATGTGACTGAGGTACTCTTGTATTCAATTAAAAAGATAATAGACTGCAGCTCACAAGCTTATAAGGCAATTGATGACACCATACCAATTTTGAAGGTAATTGCTCCTAACTGTAATATAGACAATAAAGATTCTTTAGGACAACTTGATACCTTGTGTAAATATATCATAGAGAACATTGAGAAAATAAAGGAAGAGACATTGAAGGACAAAGTAGAAATTGAAAAACAAAGATTCTTTGATGAGCAGATAAAGAAGTGTACTAGAGATTTTGACACACTTCTATCGGAACTGTGTATTTTATTAAAAGAGTACAAAACTCTGTACAAAGACACCTTTAAGATAAACGTTTTAACTGTAGATATAGATAAGAAGATGAGAAAGGTACAGGATGAAATAAATAAACTTGTAGGTAATTTTGTTAACTCACTTGATACATTATCAGTTTTTGAACAAAAGATAACAAATTTTGAGGAAGAATAACTTAAATTGGAAAGAGAAAAAGAGAGAATAGTGAATAAGGAAAAGCATCTGAGATTAAAACTGAGTCCAAGATTGGACTATTTAGCATCATTACGGAAGGAAGTATCTGAGGCACTAATATAGGGACAAAAAACACCAACAGAGCATTTGCAGCATCTCACTGGTACAACTAAAAGAATAGAGAGAGCAATAAGAGATAGTAAAAAGTTTACGGAGAGTATAAACTTGATTTTGGTGGATCTATTTCAAATTGTAACTACCCAGTTACAAGGTTGAAACTACTAACTCTAGTGACATCTTGACAACCTTTTTCATTCATGCCAAAGGGGGAGTAGTGGGATGAGAAAATTCAACATGATAGGAATCATATGCTCAGGGGGAGCGCACACATTTTTGGACTTCAAATTTTTGGATACACTTTTGAAATTTCTCATGAGTGCTGCCATCAATGCCAAAGGGGGAGATTGTTGGCATATGCACACTCCAATGAGACATTGTATGTGATTGAAGGTTTTGTCATTGATGGAAACCTTACAATCCTATGGCACCAGCAAGTTAGTGCATCGAGATCAATGATCAGACTCTACACCGGCACTCAGGACACCGACACCATCACAAAGAAAGGATGTATACTGGCACAGAGGCCGACAAGATTTTGTTATATTATGTTTTGTTTATTATTGTAAAAACTTTGTAAGCCAACTTGGCATGTTGTAAAATGACTCTTATATATAAAAGAGATCATTGTAGACATTTTGTAAGTAAGGAAGAAAGTGAAGAAAGTGATGTATGCGAAATATTAAGGAAGACCTATTATGCAAAATATAGGGTAAAGGGTTTATGTAAGAAGCAGAGCAGCAACCGGTACTGAATCAGGCATTATAGATGCTATTGTAAAGTAGTACAAGATACTGGATTTGTATAATCCACATTGCAAGTTAGTGAGACTTCCCATTTGAGTAGTGAGCTCTAGGCAGTTGGCCTTCCTGCATGTGCAGGCCCCTACTGTAAGTAATATTCTCTTATTGGCCAATAAGTGGATATTGTGGGTCACAAATCCCACCAAGGTTTTTCCCACACTAGGTTTCCTCGTTAAATCCTTGTGTCATGGTGTGCTTTCCATGTGGATGTTTTTGATTCTGTTTATTGCATTATTTCTTGCATATCGGTACACTATTATAATATATTCTACATGTTTTAAGATAAGAAATTATGTACATCGATTAGAGACTGATTCACCCCCCCCCCCCCCCCTCTCAATATTTGTGGGAATCCTAACAACAAAGAATGGCTATGTTGCTCCTATTCCAAATCAACCTCATCCACCAACATTGGCTAAGGACAAGGAGAATGATTGCAAAGAAAGAGAAGCACTTTTGAGTGCATTATAAGATCAACAAATCATGGGATTATCAGACCGATCTACTACTAAAGGTACTTTGGATAAGCTGGAGACACCGAATGAAGGAGATACCACTGTCAAAATTGCAAAACTGGAATGTTATCGAGTAAGATATGAAAATTTGAAAATGGAAAAAGATGAAAGTGTAGACACCTAAAAATGGTCAACACTTGCGGAGTCGTACTTTAACATTTGTGCATTGCCTCATTTTAGGTTTTTGCGTCGCATTAACATTTCTCCTATGTCACACACTTGGATTTTATCATTTGCAAGCATCGAGTCATTCTTCTACATTCTTCATTTGTCTCGCTTTCGAATTTGGTCTTGTCGATAACAATCTTTAATCATGATTTTGGTCGATCTTGTCAATCTCTTATCAACTTATCAATCTTGTCATTTTACGATTGATTTGACATCGATTGTCATCCTCATCAATCATGTCAATTGGCACATATCAATTTGGTCTCTTTATCAATATTGATCAATTTGTCAATCAATCTCAATCATTTATCAATCAAATCATTTATCAATCCAAAATCATGATCGATATCAATTATCCTCAATCAAGACCTAATTGTCATTCTCGCATTGCTAATTCATCTTCTAGGGTTCTATGATTTAATCATCTAACCTTGTGTGTCATTTCTTCCTCTAGGATTAATAAATTGTTTATTTATCCTAAGTCTTCTCATCGCAATTAAATGTTCATTTAATTGGCTAATTATTCCTCTTTGTGAATGAATTAATTAATAAATGAAAAATTATTGATTAATTCACTAATTTCCTAATTTTCATCATTTTCCTAATTCTTAATTTCCTAATTCCTCTTTTTCTAATTTCTTAATTCCTAATTTCAATTTCCTCCTATTTCCCTCCTAAATTCATGGAAATGACATGTCAATTTGTCATAATTTGTCATAATTGACAATCAATCAATTTTTGACATAGAAGTTGTCATAATTTGTCATAAATTATCAATCAACAAATTTTGCATAGAAGGTGCATAATTTGTCATAAATTTGTCATAATTGACATAATTGATTTGCAATTTCCATTTGAATTGAATCATGCTAATCTTGTATTTTCTCCAATTTATCTATAAATTGGATGAATTTCTTCAATCAATCCCCTAATCAGACTATTTGAATTTCTAATCACTTTGTCAAATCACGCTTCGAGTATTCTTGTGTCAATGTCAATCTTGCTTTCACAATTAGGTTTATGCACTTGAAGGTGAGATCTACAACAAAACTATTTGGAGAAGAAAGAAGAACAATGGAGTCGCATGAAGGGAACATCTGGTTTGCATAATCTTTTTGAATGTTTTATCTTTATGTCTCTATTGAATGTGGTTAGGATAGATCATTGCAATTGTGCTTTCGTGATTGAGCTAATGATTAGTATGTTTATCTTGTTTGTGATGATTTCCTATTTCCTAACGTACATTAATTGGTGAACCCGATGTGAACACTAACCATCTAACCCCTTAACTGGTGTTTTTGAGTGCTTTCAAGTTGATTTGCAGGCCAAAAACCCAAAAACAGGGTCGTGCAGGGTTTTCTGGAGACTTCTGCGCCTGTGTGAAGCAACTTGCACCTATGTGAAGCAACTTGTGCCTATGTTGAAGACATTCTGTGCCTGTGTCATGCATTCTGTGCCTGTGTCCTGAGTTCTGCAGCTGTGTAAAGTCCAAAACAGAGGTAAAAATGCAGTGTTTTACTTGAAAATTGTCTTGTTTTTGCATTCTGTTTTCTGTTTTTTGGTTTTTGGTACTAATTATCTATGCAGAATCTTGGCATACGCATGGCAAAGACAACAAATCAAACTACTAACATGTGTTATGCAGAATCGATAGTCAAAGAATAAGCACCTCAAACTTCTAACTTGGGTTTTGCAGGTTGCCTTGGAGAAACAACTAAACTTGGTGTTTGTCATTAATGTTTTAGGCACCTAGTGATTTCTAAATAGGTTGGAATGAACATGTTTTTGCTTTGATTGTTGAGTGTGACATTGGAGTAGGAGAGTATGCTCTCATCCTTCTTAGGGTGATCAGAAATCCAGATCTTCGATACCATGCTCGTGTCTTTGATTGTGTGTCACCTTTAGAGGGCCTGCCTTCCCAACCATTTGCTTTTGCAAGCAAGTGATAATCGTGAGAAGGGAACAACCCAAAGTGAGTATGGCTAGAATACCTTGGCATTCTAACTCACTATAAAAAAATACCTGATGAGCGAAAGCTTTGAAGGAAGGGTTACGTGGGAATTGCAGTTACTTGGGAAGTGATGACCCTTGAACTCTTTCTCATATCAACATCTAAGTAGGACCTCACAGTCTAAATTGTGCTTGCACAACTACATTTTTTTGGTATCTTGATGGGCTTAATGTCTCAATCATGCTTGCGTGACATCAAGGAGTGATGCTTAACAGAAATCCTTACTAAACACCTTGTTTTTAGAGGCCAAAAACCCTTCTAGTTGTTTGAGAACGACAAGTTCGGATACTTGGAAGAGATACTAAGTTCGCCATGGGGAGATTTCCATGGGGACTGATGCTTGGCTTCCCTGAGAAGTGAGTGCCATGGAGGGGAGCCTGTGGGGTCAAGCATCTATGTATTCTCCTTGAATCCCATAACAAGTCTACCTCTCAAGTACCTAATGTCCTTGCCTACCATAAGAAATGTGGGAATGAGCATGATTGTCTTGAGTCTATGTTAAAATATCTTGTCTTCTTTACTTGTCAAAAGTTGAATTGCATCTCATTTCAAAAACAAGACAAATTGATTCAAAACAAGGTTAAACATAAGAGCATTTCATCCAACAAACTTCAAAACACCTTCAAACATGGTTATCAAACATTGTTCAAAATTTTGTCTTAACATTCATGTCACTTACATTTAGGTTCATCCTAGGTTGCATTTTGCAAAGTTCATTGTCAAGTACCAAGGTTAGGTTTCACCTAAGTCATACTCCTTTGCATATCAATAAGGGTCATCCATTTGCATGTGTCCTCTTGCATTAGAGTAATACCATTGTCATATATTTGCATTTGCATACTCTAGGTCTCTTCATTAAGCTTAGGTCATTGTCATATCATATTAGGGACATTTGCATAGTAATTGTTCCTTTGCATATAGTGTCAAAACTAGGTTTTGTCATACTTGAGTAATCCAAATCTTTGATAAACCCTAAGTCATTGTTAGGAAGTCCAGACCTTATCAAACCTTTTCTCTTTTTGTCATCAATGTCATTTGGTCAAACCTAGCTTAGTATCCAAGCATATAGGGGAGACATTGTCATTTTGTCCTTTTGTCCTTTGAGGTCTAGACATCATTTCAATTTCCGAAGGGTCTCTTTTAGATTTGCATTCCAAAAAGTTTGTCAAAATCTTGAAAAACAACCAAAAACATAGGTTGCATTATTGACATAGATAGCATTTTCATCTATTTAGTTTGCATTTAGTTGCATATCATACATTATCCTTGAAAAATTCCAAAAATATTGCATTTGCATAGTGACATGTCTATTGAAACAAGGTTCCAAGCTCCAATGATGCAACAAAGTTTGACATATCAACCGACAATGCAATCACAATTCTATCCAACCCAACAACAAAGCAATATTGATCAAACTTTTCATGATGATGTAAATGTCCAAATACAAAAACTAGAGGAGAAACTAGCTCAAGAAAATGAGATTTTGGAACAAAAAGTGAAAAACATTGCGAAGAATAGATCACAAATGTCCAAAACGTTTCAAAAATTTCCAGGTCGAAATCCAAATATTGAGCCAATTGATGTAAGATCTCTTCTTGAACGATCAGACATACCAGCTCTCCTCTCCCAAATAGAGATGATGAAACAATTTCAAGAAAAGAGACAACATCAATTTCAACATTACGTGTCTCCACAACAAGAACAAGAAGGTGTTTACTATCAATCAGATTTTCAACCAATACAACCAATGGTCCAATTTCAACAATATGTCCAACCAACTATACAATCTCAACAAATGATTCAACCAATGGTGGAATATCAATGTCAACAACTACAACCAAACATTCAAAAACAAAGGTTGCAGCACACACCAAGCCAAGTTTCAAACATGTCGGAACAATTGAACCAAGTCCAATATCAAAACATGACATTAAATCAAAAACAAGTTCAAATTTCAGATACAACCATGTCAAAACCTCGAAAGAAAGGTGGCTTTATTGCAATACTCTTAAGGAAATTACCAAGTGAGTTCTTTGAGGAAGATCAAGATAATACACTTATGTCTAGCAATGCCTCATCCCCTCGCAAACAAATTGACTCTCTAGTGGCATCTATCCCTACACCTCTAGAAGTTTCACAAGAACCTTCCATATTGTCCTCATCAAACAATACACCCAAGGATGCAATTATCCAAGGGCTATCCATAATTGATTGCCAAGATAATCCAATTCATGATGCACATCCTTGTCATGTTTCTGAAATACAAGACCCAATGCCACCATGCACTTTATTGCCATTACCTATTTTAGAGGACCCCATTAGAAGTCCCTCTTCCTCATGTTCAAACATTGATTCCTTGCCTGAATCCATCACAAATGTTCAAAGTACATTTCCTTCATGCCAAAACATTGATCCCTTGTTAGAATCCCCCATTCATATCCAAAGTCTAACCCCATGTCAAGAGGATAATTTAGAGCATAAAGAAATGTGTGTTAAAATAGATCAAGATCAAGATCCCGAAACCTTATCATCCCATCCAATTGTTGACCAGGATCTCATCTTCCCAGAAACTCATGATGATTCCCCTATTCTTGTCCATCCTATCCAAAGTCCTATTGACACTCCATTCCCCGAGCAAGATCAAGATATCCCATTCCATCCAATCCTAAATGATCCCCTTCCATTTCATGAACACAATGTCCTTTCAAATCCCATTGACATTCCACTTCCTAAGAAAGATCAAGATATCCCTTCCATCCTTTTCGATGATCCCATTAAAAGTCAAGAGAAAAGCACCTTTAAAGAGGATTCCAATGATCTTCCTCCTTGTCAAGATCAAAGTATCCTTCCAAATTCATTTCCAACACAAGACCCTATCATTCCTTTAGATCCTCCACAAGATCCATTTGTTCCTCCATCTCCATGTCCTAATCCACCATATACACTCCAAGATCGCATTTATTTTGATGATCCCATTATTTCTCCCATTCCATCTCTTGAAGAGCCTATCATTGAACCATGTCCACTACATGATCCTAATCACCCTCATGATCCTGATACCCCTCATGATTCTAATGTGTCAGTGCAAGATGTTCATGAACCCTCGACATGCATAATGGGTTCTTCCACTTTGGTGCAATCCGATCCACTTCAAGATCTCATTATTTCTCTCATATCATATCCACCTCATAATGGACTCGCGTCTTCTTCCCAAAGAAAAGGGTATCCTACAAGTCAAGATATCCATAAAGGCAAAGGGGTAGACCTTCATAAGCAAGAACCCCTCCATATCGAAGAAAATATTAAGGGTCATGTCTACACAGCTCACTCTCAAGATGTTGGTATCCCTCCATCAAAATCAAAACATACACCTTCCCCATCATACCTTCCATCCATCTTAGGTCCTTATATCCCTTCGTCCTCTATGCAAGGTCAGCAAAGGCACACATCCTTGAGTAGATTTCATCCATCTAAAAGATGTCCATTTCATTCATATCCATCCATGCATTCCTTTCCCCCTCCAAGCAATTTGGATGCCAAGTATAAAAGTCATAAGTCTAGCAATCCACAAGTATTCAAGGATCAACATGTCCAATATAATCGACATGTCAAAACAAATAACAATATGATCTATAAAGAAAAAATATATCCAAAAGGCCACAAAGGCCCATTGAGCAAAATAAAGCAAACTCAAAATCTATATGGCTTCCTAAATCCCTTGTGCAAGAAATGCACTCCAAGGAACCACAAAAGCATGAAAAGTCAAAAACCATGTGGATCCCCAAGAAGCTCCTTGAAGCACAAAAAGAACAACCCAGATTGGCATCCAAAATTGCTATTCCTCCATCTAAACCTCTCAAGTCTATTCCTTCATCACCTTCTTCATCCATTTTGGGCCCTTATGTCCCAAAATCTCAAGCTATTCCTCCATCCAAATCTCAATATCCAAAATACGTCTTTCCTCCATCAGTCCATCACCCCTCAAGGTGTGTGCCAATGTCAATCTTGCCAACATTTCTATCCACTCAAGCCCAATTCTTCCAATACCCTATCCATTATCCAATGCATATTTTTCATCCTTCGATCCCTTTGATCCCATCCTTTGCATAAATCCTTGCCTTAGTTTCATCTTATTTTCCATGTCCTTATCCTACCAACGTCTTTGAGCATACTTTTAAAGGTCATGGTCCATTTTTTTCAAGGCTACTATCCAAACAAAATGATGTTTGAGTCCTTCTTCCATCCCCTATCATGTGTCCATCTTCTCTTGAAAAAGTCAAAATACAAAAAAATCAAAAAAAAAAAAGTGAAAAAAAAAAGGCAAAAGAAAAAAAAAAAGTAAAGCAAAAATAATTCATCCACTGGTGAAAACTTGGCAAACAGGTGCCTTGGGCAAGTACCGTGATGAAAACCTGGCAAACAGGCATCATGCGTAATTTATGAACTTCTTGCACACCACACTTGGGGGCAGGTTTTATCCTATCATATCCTTTTGTCCTTCATTGTTCCATTATCCTATCAAACCCATGTCATACTCCTTCATATCCTATTTCCCTTCATTATCCTATCATACCATGTCATTACCCTTCATATCCTATTGTCCCTCATGTCCATTTCCTCTTTCCACCTTTGATCTTGACAAGGCTGAGGATCTTCATGAGCATCATGTCTCTTGTTTGCAGCTTTTAGTCCATCATAGCTTTTGGTCTTTATCCATTTGCTTATTACATCCTTTCATCCATATTCCCTGTCTTATTGCAACTTTCTACCACTATCCCTTAGCCAATCTTGACCTTCAGTCCATGTCCCTTATCCATTCTTGGTCTTGCTTATCCTATCCATATCTTATCACTATCCATACACTCTTTTTCATTCCTTGATCTTGATCTGACATAAGGACGCGAAATGCAAAACATAGTTTCAAAAGCCTCTTAACATGTCCCTCATGCCATGTCACTGATTTACATTGTCATATCCAGTCTCTTGTCCCATCACGCAATAGCCCTTGAAAATTGCATTCGTATTGTCTCCATGATAAAAGGCCTTTGTCTTCCCTCTATCCACCATCATTTCAGCAAGCCTATTTATTCACCTATCATATTCCTTGCCTTGCTAGACACTGGGGGCAAAATCATAAAAATCAAATAATGTCCTGAAATAAAAATAAAAATAAAAAAATTGAATAACGTCCTGAAAAAATAATAAAAAAAATTGGAAAATATCCTGAAAAAATCTCAAAAACATTTAAAAATGTCCTGAAAAAAAATCTTATTGTAAGAAGACATGGTGGATTGTAATAAGACTCATATAAGTATGATATATTGGAGACCATTTGTAAGTAGGATATAGGAAGTGGATATATGGTTAGATTATTGTAGACCTAATGTGCGAATTGTAAGGCAAATTTTGGATAAGGGTTTATGATTATTGTGGAGCTTAAACCGGTACTAAACCTGGCATAGCAGATGCTGATCTGAAGCAGTACATGACATTGGATTTGTATAATCCATTTTTGTAAGCCAGTGAGACTTCTTTTGTAACTGAGTAGTGATCTCTTGGCACTTGGCCTTCCTGCATGTGTAGGCCCCTATTGTAAACAACAATATTCTCTTATTGGCCAATAAGTGAATATTATGGGTCACAAATCCCACCAAGTTTTTTTCCACAATGGGTTTCCTCATTAAAATATTGTGTTATGGTGTGTCTTTCATGTTGTGCTTGTTGTTCTTATTTACTGGATTAATTTTGGTTTACCGACACATAGTTTTGGAATGCTTTTCATATAATAAGTTCAGAAAATTCATTAACCAGTCAGATACTAATTCACCCCCCCTCTCAGTATCTTTGGGAATCCTAACAATTGGTATCAGAGCCTGGTCCTCTATTTTCAAAAGCCTAATAGCTTGAGGAAGATCTTGATACCGGTAGAGATGGAAAACTTGAGAAAGCAATTGGAAACAACTCTTTAGACTTTGATGCAGAAAAAGTGAGGAATATCAAACATGAAGATGATCTGAAGGCCGCACAGGATATCATTCGAGGACTTTAAGAAAATCTCACTATTGCAAGAAACAAAAGAAGAGAACTTTGTGAAAAGATGCAGGATGATGATGATGAAAAGGAAACTCTTAATGATCTGGCGAACAAACTGAGATAAAAAAATAGTACAATGAAGAATGAGATGCAGGATATGACTATGAGATTTTGTAAAGAGACTAAAAATCAGAAGAAGAATGAAAATGACTTGACCAGAAGAATCAATGATGTTACAAATGAAAATCTAAGACTCAATCATGAAAACGATATGCTAAAAACATATCTAATTCACTTAGAACATGAAAAAACTGAATTCATGAGACAAAAAGATTTCTTGGAAAATGAATTGGCTACTACAAATCAACACAAGGAGAAATTTAAGAAAATTTAAGAAGAATTTGATGACATGCTGAAGAATCAGAAACCTAATGGTGATACAAATGGCCTTGGCTTTGAAGTTGGTGAAAGCTCTGGTACTGCAAACAATCATGATCACAACAAACTGGTAAGACAACCTAATACTTACAAATTTAATGGGAAATGCTTTAACTATAACAAGTATGGTCATAGAGAAAATCAGTGTAGATCTAGAAATTATCAGAACACTAATACACCCACCAGTCAATGTTCTAAATGCAACAAAGTTGGTCATAATTCAGAAAATTGTAGAATAAATGTAAGATGTTATGTTTGTGGAAGATTTGGACACTTATCTAGTCAATGCAGAACACATACTAGCATAGGATATGGGAAAGATATTCAGAAAAACAATGTGAATTGTTATGCTTGTAACAAGATTGGACATATTGCAAAATTTTGTAGAAGTAAGACACCACCAACAAATAACAAAGGACCCAACTTGAAAGGTAAAGAAAAAGATGAAGAGGTAAAGCAAGAATTCTCAAAGCAATGGATTAGTAAGTCAGATCAGAATGTTGATGGGAATACTCCTCCACTGGTAGAACAGAGTATCACTCCACCGGCAGGAGATTCTTCATGTAACTAAGAAATGATCCCTTGGGGGTATGGAAAAAAATTGAAAACATGCTAATTTACCCTCAGTTGATGGTGAGAAGTTGGATTACTTCTTTACTGGTAGATGAGTTAATTTTTGACTTAACCAACAGGCATTAAATGTGGTAGTTGAAGGAAATGACATTATAAAGCAAGTGTTTTGGCTCCTTTTCATTCACTGAGCATTCAAATCTCCAAAGAGGGCAAAAATCCCAAGTGAAGGCATCCTTAGCGAAAAGTGAAGCAGTTCATTCAAGCAACTCATCCTAAAGGTAGATTAAGGTATTTATAACTATGGCTTCTTCATCTACACCTGAATTTATTGCAAACCCTACTGCGATTGAAGTTATCAAGGACCATAGACTCGTGTTCAAACTTATTCCTAAAATTGTGAAGAAAGATGATACCCTAGGAGCATTCTCGAAAATACCTAAGGGAGTAGTTTATGCAGAGGATCCTAGAATGTATATACATTGTCATATTGAGGAACTAGGAGATGATGAAATTAAGAACATGTATAGGACTATAATTTGTGATGAAAATGGTAATATTAAATCATAACACAAGGTAGTAGAAACCTTAGGTTTTGTGGAAATTCTTAGTATCCCTAATTTTTTGAAAGATGTGATAAGGATAGTCTTGAGCAGAGTTCATGGTGAATTATTTTGGTTGGATTCCATCCATAAGATCACTAAATAGGTAGTTAGGGCACTGATAGGCTTACCTTCCATCGGTAGCAGGCCTAACAGAACTAATAATGTACCAAATGACACTGTGATGACCTTAACCAACACAACATTTGACAAAAGATCCCTAAGAGTCAATGATGTGAAGGACATCAATGTTAGATTTGTCAGTATGATTCTTGGTTATAAGGCTACACATGCAAACAGACTAGACTATGTCTCTATCTTATGTATTTAAAGTGCATATGACATGGTAAATGATAAAGTAAGAATTGACATATGTGAATGGCTTAAAGATGAACTGATAGACAATTTGAAGAAAATCAAAGGTGATAAGAAGGGAACTTTTAGATTTGGTAACTTGCTTATGTGATTAATGATATACATTACAAAGGAAGTACCTGGTATTGGTAGGAAAGACTTTGGTTTTGATATACCAGTAGGAAAGCAACTAATAGACATACAAAGCAACATGGGAGATGAAAAAGAGAAAAATATAAATGAACATTTTCAAGCACGGAAAGCTAGAATGAAGACAAGAATAAGGCTATCTCAAGAAATTATTGATAAGTATCAAAAAGAGATATGCTTTGTGATCAAGAAAGATGAAATCTGGATGGAGGCAATTGTCCCTAGAACTGTTTGGGTTACAGAGATGGGATATGAGGCTGATGACAACATAGTTGAAACTTATACAAAAGCCCTCTTAGAAGCCCCTAAGGAACTGACAGAAAAGGTTTTTGGAAATGCTGAAACAATTGAAAGTGGCATTCAACCTCAGAAAAGAGTTAAGAAAATTGAGCAAATAGTTAGGAGAGGTTCAAGATAGGCAAAAGCAATAAAGGAAGATGTTTTGAATAAAATTGGTATTGTATATGGTGAAAATGGATACAATAATAACAATATTGAAAGGCTAAATGAATTCAACCACAAAACCCTCCCCTAACAACAACAAAGATCCACCATAACATATGAAGATTACCTAATACAATGCAAATCAAACAATATCACAAAGATTATACCATCACATGTCCAATAGGGTTTGGATCTCCATTCTTCCTATCTCCATTGATCTTGCTTGATATATTTGCTCTCAGATTTTATATGCACAAGAGCTCAACAAAGAACGGAATGTGGTTGCAAGTAGGATCGTAGTGTAGTCAATTGATCAAGTAGTTAGGCTCAGTCATTAGAATGCTTCATTAGGGTTTGATAATGAAGGAAGCATCTCCTTATATAGAAGACACTATAAGAAATGGAGGGATAAGATTGAGAGGTGTAAAAGGAGGTCGGCTATGATTAGAGGGTAGGTAAAGGAAATAATAAAATAATGAAAGAGGTAGGTAGTGTATGAATTAAGAGATGAATGACATGTGTCATGGGTAGAAAAGGTTAATAAATTAATTAAATAAATAAAGATTTATTTAATTAATAGAGGAATAGGGATCAATTAAATAAATAAAAATATTTATTTAATTTAGGAAAAGGATAATTTAAATAAATAAATGTATTTATTTAAATGAGAAATAAGGCTAGAAGAGGATAAATGAATTAATTAAATAAATAAAGATTTATTTAATTAATAGATGAATTAGGCTAAAGTAATTAAATAAATAAAGATATTTATTTAATTAGATTGGACAATTTTAGGTGTCTACATTCTGCCCCTCTTTGAGACAATGCGGCTTGTCGCGTTGTTTCAAAGAAGATAAGATAAATTGATACAAAGTTGCCCCAAGATGGGAATGATATGCCCCCTTGAGAGATTGGATGAAAAAATGTCTGAAAAGATCACAGACAATCTCTCAATAAGAAAGAAAGGCTAGAATGGACTGACTGGATAACGTGACAGAGTCACGGGATAAAGAAGACTGACTCAGGAAATGAAGGCGAGGGCTAGGGTAGGCTATAAGATAGACCACGGGGGAAAATACATCCTCATTGTCATCTACACATCCACGAGAGCAGATTGCAGAGCGAAGATAGAGAAACAGCAGTTAGCAGCGATGGCTTTCATTCACAGATTCGACCGCGTTCGCCGATTTCAGAGGCTAGCAGAGGCAGGAGAGCCGGTAAGTACCACCAAACCTCCTCGTACTTTGATGCATTTAATTTTGTCATTAATGCATGCTAGATAGGGTCATAAATGCACTTAGACTAGGGTCCAAAAAGTGTCAAAAAATGTCCAGACGCATCTGCGTTGGTGCCAAGCGCGTCTGTGCTTGCGAGGCGCGTCTGTGTTTGTGCCAGGCGCGTCTGCGTTTGAACCCGCGTCTGTGTCAATTGCGGCCGCGTCTGTGATGTTCAGGTGCGTTTGTGCCAAGAAGGCACATTTGTGTCTCCCAGGCGCGTCTGTACAGAGTATAGGCATGTCTGTGTCAATCAGGCGCGTCTATGTTTTTCAGGCGCGTCTGTGCAGTCTGAAAGCGCGTTTATGTCAGGTAAGCGCGTTTGTGTTGAGTTTTGGTCTTTTAGGTTAAATCGGCAGTTCTGTGATGAACATACGCTATCGATTGGATAAGCTATTGAGAGGATACACTCAAGAAGGTCCTCTAGGGAAGACTAGGATAGATCAAGGCACTTTGTGATGAACAGTGAGTACCAAGATAGAGTACTTTGTAATGAACAGGGAGTACTAGAGTATGAGCAACACTTTGTGATGAACAGGGAGTGCAAATGTGAGCAACACTTTGTGATGAACAGGGAGTACTACTAGGATAAATAGCAACACTTTGTGATGAACAGTGAGTGTCACTAGGGTAGATAGCCAGATGCATTTAGATAAAAAGTAGCATTTTGTGATGAACAGGGAATGCCACTATGACTAACATGAGTGATTTGCTTGACTGCAGGAGTATTTGCCGATGCTGGAGTCACGGAAGAGATTCTCGTCGACTCAGAGGTTGTGACCTGAGTTGACAGCCGAGGAGCGAGCTGCTATTGAGGAGATGGGATTGAGACATGTGCTATATGTGCCTGAGTTTTGGGTGAACATGGGTTTGCTGACTGCATTAGCTAAGAGATGGCACTCTGAGATGTGCACATTCCATTTGCCGATGGGTGAGATGACAATCACCCTAGAGGATGTATACAGGATATTGAGGATATCGATCGATGGGGAGCTGATCCCATATGATCGAGACAGAGACAGGGAGGCCCTGAGATGAGGGCAGGACATGTGGCATGGGACACCATGACAACCACAGGGTTAGCATTGCCGGCAGTGATAGGAGGAGCTATCAGTGGGTTCCTGTGTCCAGATAGGGTGACACAGGGGTTGGCTATGGGCTGGGGAGGAGCACTGGAGACACTGGTGACGCAACATACTAGATATGCCTGGGGACCATGTGTGCTGGCCCATTTGTATTATGAGCTTCATCAGTTCATCTACCATGGATCAGTGGGATTGGGCTGCGAAGTGACATTGCTGCAAGTATGGGCCTATGAGCATCTGTCGGTTACCCAACCGATTACACTTCAGGGGTAGGGGACATGGACACAGTTTTGTTCATTTGTATGATATGATCACATCACAGCCACAGATTGGCAGGTTGGAGCACTGGTGGTGAGTGATAGATGACATTGATGTGGTCATATGGAGACCATATCTGGGCTGCGAGCAGTGGGAGGATGACATAGTTGAGCTTCCCTACACCTTCTGGAGTAGGTACCTGATTGGGTGGATGCCCTATGTGCTAGAGAGACAGCTAGTGGACAGGATTGGCCGACAGTTTGGTCGGATTCAAAGGATGCCCCGGGGGTCAGGCTGGTATGCACAGACGGTCAGGGATTAGGCACAGTTTGGGCCCTTACTGTCATATGATCAGGCAGTGACACAGCTGGTAGAGATGATACCCCTACCCTGGGACATGTGGCCAGAGATCGAGGATGCTGGCATGGATGCTGAGTACATAGCATATTGGGCAGAGCATCCCTTCCCACAGTTGACGGATCTGGGAGAGCCATTGGAGGGAGATGGGGGTGGAGATGATGATGATGGTGGAGGGGATGGGGGCAGAGGCTGACGGAGGAGGAGGGGAGTAGTTGGAGAGAGGAGGGTTGCAGCTCGGAGGGAGGGTGGAGAGGAGAGGTAGGCTCAGGTGGTGAGGGGTCGTGGTGGATTGTCGCTACAGGTGCCAGTAGCACAGGGTCCCAGATAGGTATAGGATCAGGGACAAGGATAGAGATAGGTACAGGTACAGGCACAGGCACAGGGGCAGGCATAGGGGTAGGCACCCATATAGGGGGAGCCACAAGCAGAGGCGGAGGGGGCTGACCCAGTAGAGGATGAGTTGCTAGATCTGAGGGAGATCTGTCAGGGCTAGGTAGATGAGATCCAGGAGTTGGAGAGGGAGAGGGATCAGCTCAGTACGAGGCTCCGAGATACTAAGAGGGAGCGAGATCAGGCTATCCAGCGCTATACAGAGGCTGAGATAGCACTGAGGGCTGGGAGACAGGTAGCGGAGGATACAGGGGCAGGATATGCTTATGTCCTATGGGTCAGGGAGGAGATTGCCTACTGGAGAGACCTCTACTATGGTGCAGTGCTAGCAGATTAGCAGGCGAGGAGCTTCCATAGACCGTCGCGTACAGCAACAACTACGGGAGGGAGCCAGAGGAGACAGGCATCGAGTGGTAGAGTTATGGGTCCTCCACCACCACCAGATAGAGGGGACAGGAGGGATGATCCCGGGGTGAGTCCTTCAGGGGCTCAGATTCCATCGAGGCCAGGCGGCTCCGAGGGAGGGAGTTCATCATAGCCATAGAGGGCTCCCTTTGTATCAGTTTTGTATCATTTTTGTATTGTAGACACTTGCAGGTGCTTTTTTGTAGCCATATGATTTTGACATCATTGTATCATGATACTTTTATGATTATATATATGAGATGATTCATCTTTGTGGTAGCTATATGCATGTGTACCTATGTGATGAGATGTTCTTATGTGATGCTTATGATATGGATGCAGATATGTACATGATGCAATGCAATATATTTTTGTTCTTTTATGTTTTATATGTTATGCCAATGTAAATGTGAATGTATGTAATGCAAATGAATATGATAATTCAAATGTAAATTGTGCTAACAGGTGTTGTGTGCAGGATGTGATGCAATTGTGATATCTATATGTATGTATGAAATGCTTATATGTGGTAATGCAGGTGAAACTACATGAAATGCAAATTTTTTTGGTGTCATTATACTCAGTCATGTGATAGCAGGCTACGCAGACTCGAGAAGGACGATGGAAGTCAATCAAGAAAGGGAGATGGAAGATAGAAGATATGAAAGTGAAAGACCTTCTTGTGCGTTATCATCATTGAGCTTTATTATGGAAAAATAGGTTATGACAATCGAGGCATATGTTCAACCCAGAAAGTCATTGTACCTGTTTGCATGGAGATAAGATAGTCACAAATAAGGAATGCCCCAGTTCACACTAGACTCACAGTGTCCTCATATCCTTCGACAAGTCATAGCATTACTAAGAGACAATCCACAGATAACAAAGAAAGATAGGTGACAATACCCCATCCTCGCCTTTCTAGTCAAAGACATCCTGGAGATAGAATCTCTAGTCAGAGACATCTCAGAAAAGCTAAAAGACATGTCACCAGAAGATAAAATCAAAAGAAAACCAAGACTCGACACCAACATCCACTGTAGTCCTCAAGTTTAGTGTCTCTTGTCACTTGTGTAAGTCTTGTTTGATTGTGGTCACAATGTTTACTTTCACAGAAAGGATAGATAGCACTGAACCATATGTTGTCTGAGTCTGTTGAAAGATTTGATTTGTTGAAGCCCATTGTTGCTGCTGTGTCTCATCTGAAACTGACTGAATCCATGAAACTGATACTTTATTGCAGAGAAGATGAAACTTTATTGCGGATCTGTGATGCAAATGTTGCTTTATTGCGGATTGTGCGCGGATAGACTGAAGGAAGCTGGAAGAAACTGTACTCCTCGAAACATGTGATGTTCTCAGTTCCACACCCATTACTAGACTTAGGATTTGCCTTAGCCACAGATAGGATCTGATTTATTATGGATGGAAAGGGAGGTGAAAAGGGAGGTTTATTATGAATGGCGAACCAATCTTGGGTAGAATAGTAACAAGCCATGATGGGAATGGGTAAGTTTATTATGGATGAATTGGTCGTGAGTGTGTGCAAAGTGAAAGGATGAAAGTGAATCCTGAAGGAGGGAGGAGAAATGTCTCTACGCATGGCGTTGATGACCCAGTTTTCACCATGGTACTTGCCCAGGGCACCACCGAAGTGGTTTTCACCGTTAGACGAAATTATTTCTCTTTACTTTTTTTGATTTTTCAATGTTTTTTTGTCACAAGGCGCCTGTTTGCCAGGTTTTCACCAAGTAACAATTTTTTTTGTTTTATAATTTTTTTGTATTTTTGAATTTTTTGAATTTTTTTGTATTTTTGAATTAGGATATTCCAAAGAGCTATGTGTAGAACCTGCGAAGGTGCATGCTATTGATAAGATCCTCCAAAGGTTCACCTTCTGTAGTTGAGAGCTAATATGCACCAGATCCATATGTTGTTGTAATGATGTAAGGACCAAGCCAGTTTGGTTCGAACTTGCCCTTCTTCTATCTGTCTTGTTGATTTTTAGGATTTTCTCTGAAAACCAAGTCACCTACCTCAAATGTACGAGGCTTGACCTTGTGATTGTAGCTACGACTCATTCGTTGTTGGTAAGCCTTGAGATGACTAAAAGCAGTTTGTCTTCGTTCATCCAGTAGTTCTAGCTCTTGTAAGCGAGAGACCCTATAGTCTTCATCACTGATGATGTTTTGCAAAGAGACTCGTAAAGAGGGTAGCTCGACCTCAATAGGAAAGATAGCTTCAGCACCATAGACAAATGAATAGGGTGTAGCTCCTGTAGGTGTGCGGACACTTGTGCGATAGGCCCAAAGTGAAGGATTAAGTTGGATATGCCAATTATGACCAGCATCGTCGACTGTCTTCTTTAGGATTTTAAGGATTGTTTTATTAGATGCCTTAGCTTGGCCATTACCTTGGGGGTAATATGGTGTGGAGAAACGATGGAAAATATGGAAGAAGTCACAGAGTTCACGAACATCCTGATTTTTGAAGGGACGCCTGTTATCAGTGATAATGGAAATAGGAATACCGTATCGGCAAATGATATAGTTGAGGATGAATGTAACAATCTGTTTTCCAGTAACTTGTGTGAGAGGCACGGCTTCAATCTATTTTGTAAAATACTCTGTGGCAGTGATAATGAATTTATGACCATTGGAAAAAGGAGGGTAAATCTTGCCTATGAGATCAAGTCCCCACTGACAAAAGGGCCAAGGAGACGCTAGTGGTTGAAGTTCTTGTGCTGGCACATGTATGAGGTCTCCATGAATTTGGCATTGCTTACATTTCTTGACAAACTAATATGAGTCTTTCTCCATATTGGGCCAGTAATATCTAGTCCTAATGAGTTTCTTGGCCAAGGTAGGACCACTAGCATGTGGACCACATATCCCTTCATGCACTTCCCATAACGCAATCTGAGCTTCGTCGCTTTCTAAACATCTAAGAAGAGTGCCATCTAGACCTCACCGGTATAGGATATCAGCTAAAATGACATATCGAGAGGATTGGCGAATGAAAGTGCGATGTTGGTTATTTGATAGATCAGGAGGTAGGGTATTGTCACGTAGATATGTGAAAATGGAACCATATAACTGGGATTCGGGACCGACAATGCATATCGTCTCAGTAGGCTTGATCTCATATGAAGGGACCAAAAGGTTATCCACCAAGAACTCATAGCGGGTCTCGTTTGGAGGTAGATCGATCAGTGAAGCAATTGTAGCCATGGCATCTGCGACGCGATTCTGTTCTCTTGGTATCTACTCAAAGTCTATCTTTGTGAAGTGTTGTTTCAGATCATCCACCATTTGTTTATAAGGAATTAATTTCTCATCTTTTGTTTGGTAATCATTAGTTGCTTGACGGATGACAAGTTGGGAATCCCCAAAAACATGAAGTTCTTGGATCTTCCATTGAACTGCAATTCGTAATCCTATTGTTAATGCCTCATATTCCGCTATATTGTTAGTGCAAGGAAATGATAAGCGGTATGATTTTGGTATAGAATCTCCTTGAGGAGTTATAAAGAGGACGCCAGCTCCTGCCCCATGCTGTGTGTATGAGCCATCGAAGTACAGTTGTCGTGGCTTTGCATGTGACATTGTCAAAATGGATTCATCTAGAAATTCTGAACTTAGAGGAACATCATCTATCATGGGAGCATCTGCTAATTGATCTGCGATGGCTTGTCCTTTTATTTCTTTTCTATCCACATACTCGATGTCGAATTCACTCAGGATCATTACCCATTTGGCCAGTCACCTAGTAAGTGTTGCTTTATTGAGAAGGTATTTCAATGGGTCTATCCTTGCAACTAACTTAGTCTTATGAGTAAGCATGTATTGTCGTAATTTCTGCGAAGCAAAGACCACGACGAGACATGCACGCTCAATTGGTGTGTAGTTTAGCTCATATCCCACCAATGTGTGACTGATATAATATACTGCTTTTTCCTTGCCTTCAGCAATTTGTTGCGCTAAGAGTGCCCCCAGTACTGTTGGAGTAGCTGATATGTATAGTAACAGAGGCTGATCTGGAACTGGTGGCATCAAAACTGGCAGATTTAGAAGATAATCTTTGAGCGTCTGGAAAGCCTGTTGACAGTTATCATCCCATTTGAATTTGATGTTTTTATGTAGCAGGTGCTGAAAAGGATTACACTTATCTGCCAGTTGTGCTATGAATCTTCGGATGGACTGGAGTCTGCCTTGTAAGGATCGAAGTTGAATGATATTTCTTGGTGGTTGCATTTCCAAGATAGCTTTGACTTTTGCTGGATCAGCTTCAATTCCCCTTTTGGATACAATTAATCCTAGGAGCTTCCTGGAGGTTACTCCAAAGACACATTTCTTGGGGTTTAATCTTACTTTGTATTTTTCCAACCGATCAAAGATGACTGAAAGTATGTCCAAATGTGTATTTTTGTCTATTGATTTGACCAAGAGGTCATCGACATAATCTTCCATAGTTACGTGCATGAGATCATGACAGATAGTAGTCATGGCTCTTTGATATGTAGCACCTACATTCTTTAGCCCAAAAGGCATGACATTCTAGTAGAAAGTTCCCCACGGACATGTAAATGATGTTTTATGTTGATCCTCGGGCGCGATTCTTATTTGATTATAACCAGACAATCCATCCATCAATGATAACATTTCATGACCTACTGTGAGATCAACAATCAAGTCAATGTTTGGTAATGGGAAGTCATCCTTTGGACAAGCTTTGTTGATGTCTCTAGAATTTGTGCAAATTCTGATGTTGCAATCTGGTTTACTGACAGGTACCAAGTTGGAGATCCATTCAGGATATTCAATTGGGCGTATGAATCCGACATCTAGTAATTTCTCAAGTTCTGCTTTGACTAGTAATGCCACTTGTGGATGCATTTTTCTTAATTTTTGTTTTACTGGTTTTGCCCCCGGTTTAACTATCAAATGATGCATTACCAAATCCGGGTCTAATCTAGGCATATCAGCATATGACCAGGCAAAGTTGATTTGTCGCTCTTTGAAGAAACTTGTGAATTTTGACCTTTCGGACTCTGTCAGTGATTGAGCTAGGAATATGTTGTGTGGAACCTCTTCTGTACCAATGTTTGTTTTGATAGTCTCTTCTACCAACATGGATGACTTTTCCTCATATGATGCTGGGAGAATGTCGAGCCTTCCATCTTCGGGTGCCTTGGAGAGGTTTTCGCCCTCAGATACGTCCTTTCTTTTTACTTTTTTGGTGTCAGACAGCGCCACAGTGTGGTTTTCGCCATAAGACCCTTGGTTTGTTCTTATTTTCACATTTTTGTGACTAGAAGGTCCAACACCCTCACCAAAATATGCCACGCTATTGAGTTCTATAGTGTATCCCACTTTATGGTCTCCAGGGAAAAGATCATCTCGTATGCCCAGATAGTCAATAAAAGCCTCATCGTTTTGGAATGTGTCAAACTGCATAGGTCCTTCATGATCCCAGTCAATGAGTTGGTTGTGAACAAGGGGAAGACCGTTAATGTCTTTGAAGTTAGCGGGGCTAAGAGTGAAGATGCAGTTATATTCGGGTATGTCAAGGTAATTATCAAGGTCATCAATGGCACTCTCCTCATCAGTCTCGACTGCGAGCGAATCCAAATTATCATCACTAGTAGTGCATTCTAGGATAGGTGTTCTCATCCTATGTGATTTCAACCTAGAACCTTGAGACAAGGACTGTGTAGACTCCTCATGGGTTGTTTCTTGACCAACTCTGAACTTGTTATAAAACCCCTCTTCTTTTGTGGGTTCATCTGGCTCTCTGAGTGTCTTAGTGAGCTCGTAGTCACTAGAAGACTTGTCGAAACCCCATTCCCATTTGTTGGAATCTGTGGAATAGCGATCCTCTTATTGAACTTTGGTAGCTTTGATTTGTAAGGCTTCTTCTATCCTTTGGGTGTGGACTTTAGGAGTTAAGAAACCAAGTCCTTTCAAGCGTTCCTTCTTGAAAGTCAATTTAGGTTGTAAAAGTTCAATGATGCCTTCCTTTCGTAACCCTAGAGGGGTTTTTCCATCATACCCAAATTTTTGTAGAATTTTGAAGCCTTTTCCATATTTCTCACATGGTAGATTGATGTGATCTTGTGTTTCCTCTTCATTGTCTCTGAAAAGAATTTGGTATAAATCTTCCTCTTCTAGTTCACCCCACCTTTGAAAGGTAGTAGGGTCCCATTTGAGCATCATGATGGAGATTTGCTTGTTAGGATGTGGTCTTCCATAATCTTTTGGGGAACTCATGACTTGTCGTAGGTACATGGTCTGATTGAAAGTATATTCCCCCATGCCTTTGTCCTGGAACTTGCCTTTAAGCTCACCTTGTTTTGATGTCAAAGGTTTTAATGACTCAGGATCAATGTATGCCGAGGAAGGAATAGCCTCACGATTACTGGGAATGATGGTCTCAGTCTTTGATTTCAAGTTATTGCAATATATGAATGGATTAGGATCACCATTAACTATTACTTCCACTCCATTATGAGGAAACTTAATGCATTGGTGATATGTGGATGGGACTGCCCTCATTTCATGAATCCAAGGACGTCCTAGCAATATGTTATAAGTGAGATTTAAATCCAGGACTTGCCAGACCATGTCCTTTGTAACTGGACCCACTCTAAGAGGTAAGATGACTGTGCCCTTGGATGAACGCTCTTCATCATCATATGCTTTAATGGTGATTTTGTTTGTAGAATTCACAGCTTTATCAGAATATCCCAATTGTGTAATAGTGCTTAATGTGCAAATATTTAGACCTGCTCCTCCATCTATTAGGACTCTTTTTATTCGATGTTTGTGTATGAAGGCTTCAATGTGTAATGGTGCATTATGTGGCTGACTTACGGAGGCGTCATCTACTTCTGTGAATGTAAGGGAGTGTGGAATGGAAAGGTATCCCACCATGGCTTGAAACTGGTCCATGTTTAGATCAATAGGAACGGCAGTATCTCTCAAGATTTTGTCAAGAATGGCTTTATGAGCGGGGGATATGCGTAAGAGCTCAAGGATGGAGATGAGCGCAGGTGTCTTCCCTAGCTGTTCTACAAGGTCATACTCAGGTTTGGTTGATGAAGAAGTGGTGTTTTTAGTTGGAGCACCTTGTAAGGTGATTTTGCCTCGATGAGTTGTGACATGACATTCGGAGGTAGGTTCAGAAGAAGATCCAACACCTTTTAGGACAATCCTAGGTCTCTGAGTAGAATTCTCAGACGCTTTGTCCTTGATGATAATGGTAGAGACATAATTGTCCATTGAAATGTGATTGATGGTTGAATCATAGTTGTAAGATGCTCTGGTATAGTTGGTTTGATCCTCTATGGCTTTAGCTTTTCCCTTGTCATGTTTTGGGAATGGTTCCTTAAACATCTCATGTTCTTGATTAGACGAATGTCCCTCAATCTCAATGTCACCTCTATCAATGAGATCTTGTATGATGTTCTTCAGTCGATGACAATTTCTTGTCTTATGACCCTTGCTCTTATGAAATTCACAATACTCATCATCGTTCCACCAATTTGGTTTAACCTTTGGTTCATATGGAGGAAAATCTGGAACTGTGATTACCTTGTTTGCCACAAGCTTCTTGAAAACTGACTCAAGTGGTTCTCCCAATGGAGTGTACTTCCTTCGTGATCTAGAAGTTGTTTGAGTATTCACTTGATTGTTTGTAGAACTTGATCCAGAAAAGATGACTTTGGGTTGCACTGTGTTGGCATCAACAACACCATCATTGATTGTGTTCTTGTTTTTATTCCAAAATCTTGGCTTGTCTTTTCCTTTAAAGTCATCTTTGTTTTCCTTGAATATCTTGATGACTCCTTGTTCAATTAGGACCTTTTATGTCGCTAAACCTTTTTCAATAACATCCTTGAAGGTGGACAAACAAGCTTTCCTTAGGTCATAACCAATGTCTTTGTTAACATTCTGGGTGAACATTTCTACCATTTGTTTTTGTGGAATTTCACAAGAGCATCTGCTGGCTAGATTTCTCCATCTTTGTAAGAATGATGCAAAAGACTCTCCCTCTTTTTGCTTGGTGTTGCACAAAGTAGTGACTGATATGTCTGTCTCTATGTTGTAGGAGAAATGTTGGATAAATGCCTCTGCTAGATCACCCCATGACTTAATTCCAGGTGGGAGTTGGGAGAACCATTCCATATCTTGATCACCTAAGCTTTGTGGGATTAGTCTCATCAAATATGTCTCTTCTGCTGCTACCTCAATGCAAGCTGTGAAAAACTGTCTTATGTGTGCCTTAGGATCCCCTTTTCCTCTATACTTATCAAATTTAGGCGTCACAAAGTGTGTAGGAAAAGGAGGCATTGGAATGCTCTTGTCAAATGGATAGGGACATATGTCTCTCATTGTGTATGTTGGTTTTGGTGTATTTATGTTCTCCATTTTCTTTTGTAAGTCCCTGATTTGTTGCTCCAAATTACTCTTAGGTGGAGATTGACTTCTTGGACCATACCCCATGTTTGAGGCACCAATTCAAGGAGGAGCATGTTGCATATATGGATGATATTGATCATACACATGTTCATATGGAGGAGGTCTATAATGATGTTGCATATATGGACCACTTGGTATAGATTCATGTTGAGGAACAACATATCTATTTTGTGCATGTATACCATACTCTACAGGCATGTCATGTTCTATTGTGTTGCCCCCAAATTTGACATGGGGTTTCCTTGTGTCCAAATTTTGAGCATGCCTTTGAATATCCCATTGCTTTGGTGGTTGATCCTTAGCATTGATATGTGATTGAGCATATTTTTCTCCATAAGACTTCCATAATGGTCTGCGAAGGTGAGTATCATATGTTTGAGCATGTGTATGTGGGACCTCTAGTTTTTGAAGCAAAGCTGATGGTGATTCAGGTACCATATATGGTCCTCTATTTCCTCCACTATTAGGTCTCCTTTGAGCCATGTTGGAGTGAGGTTGTTGCAAAGGTTGATTTTCCATTATTTGAGACATATCAAAATCATGAGGTATCTTGGCTCCACTTTGTGCCATCATTTGTAAAAAGTATTGTCTATCCCTTCTCATTATTTCCTCAACCAATTGATTGAAATGGGGATTCATAATGGATTCTTCCACATCTGCTGAATGTACTGAAAATTTGTCCATATTGTCATTATGTGTAGCATTGTTGTTTATAGTGTCCATGTTCTCAACATTTGGAATGTTTCTATAGGCATCCATGTCAGGTAATGTAGTATGACCAGAATTGAAAAAGATCTCATTGTCATACTCATAAGAACTCATGTTTGCGTACTCTTGAGCCTCTTTAGTTTCTCTCCTAGATTTTTGAAGGCGGGTTTCAACCATGAACTAGGTATTGACCAAGATGTGTGAGACTAGATGAAAATGAAAAAAGTATGGAAGACCAAGAGTTGGATGGAATGTAAATGAATCTGAGGTGTACTTGCAATGTCCAAAGTGTAAGACCAAGTATGTATGTAGTAGAGTAGGTGTGACTTCCAAAGAGAGGATAGTTTCTCTTGATGAGGTAAGTTAACCTTGACTCTAAGTAAGACCAAATGAGACCCAAAGGTAAGAAACCTTGATGAGGGACCACTTAGCAAAGTGTTGTTGTATGTAGTATGTTGACAAAGTATGATGAGGACAAGCAAGTGACCTTTTGACTCAAGTTTAGACAATTGTGAATGTAAAGTGAGATGTGAAGCAATGATGGATTTTGTGAGACCCAAGGATAGGTTGACTACTAAATGAAACCCTGGAGAACTGACCTAGGAAGCTCAAGAATTCTAAAACTGACTGTGTTTGTTTGCTGGACTGTAACAGTTTTTCAATTCTGAACACAGATGCACCTGTATACTTCACAAATGTGGTTTCTTGACGCAGACGCGACTCTGTTTAACACAAACGTGCTTCTGAGATTTTTTGCAAAGTGTAATGTTGACTGTCGGAACACAGATGCGTTTCTGCCCTTCACAGATGCGGTTATACCACATAGACGCTATTATGTCTGACACAGACGTGGTTTCCTGACGCAGATGCTATTATGTCCGACACAGACGCGTTTTTGTAAAATTTGTGCAATTTTTTCCAATCTGTGAAGTCATTTTGTTGTGACCAAATCTGACTGTTTGACTATTTTTTGTGACAAGAGGACACAGTGTTGATGAAGACCCAATGTTTGTAAGTGTCTAGACTCAAAATGACTCGAAGAAAAGTGTGTTGTTTGATGTAAAAATGTTTTGCATACACTTGAAGACACAAAAGACACAATGTTTTGCTGTTTGGTCTTGAATGTTTAACATAAGTCAAGCATAATTCTTATGGCTAGCCAAGACAATAGTTGTTGATCCCATATGGGGTTTTACCCCCGAGGCTACGCTATTCAGAGCGGATACTTAGATGCTTGACCTCACTGACTCCACCCTCAGCACTCACTTCTCGGGTCAGCCAAGCATCAGTCCCCATGAAAACTTCCCGTGGTGAACTTTGTATCTCTACTAAGAACCGCATGTGTGTGGGCCGCTACCAGAGGTCCGACCTCCTGCCCCAACAACTAGAAGGATTTGGGCCTCTAAAACAAAATGGTGCTAATAAGGGCATCCGCTCGTGTGGCCATACATGCGGCACTTTCAGCTCTGTAAATACAGAAGGCTCCTAGCTGGTAGGGGTTACGCCCTACAACTGATCAAATAAATTTGATCAAACGGGTTTATGGAGAGACATAGTGTCGGTATGAACTAATCAGCACATGTTATCCATAGTTTTCACCATGAATACATTTGTTTATAGTGGTTTGGAAGAGGTGGGTTTTCCTCGCTACCACTTGGGTTGTTCTCTTCTCACTAGTAGTCCTAATGACCACACGGGAAGACAGGCCCTCTAAAGATTAAACAAAAAGAGCCTATTGCTCAAGACACAAAAGACAATGATTCAATTTTAGTGCACCAATTGAAGTGTTTGCTAGTCTATGAAAACAAGGCACATAATAAAAATCCAAAACCCTTGCCAAGGACCTGCAACAAAGAGTTGTTAGTAGTTTGGATTGTTTCAAATGATCACCCCTTCCTGCAAGCACACAAGTTAGGTAAATTTTAAACCCAAAAGACTTTGTGAAAATAGGGGCCTTCAACCAAATGATTTTGCTTTCAAGACAAGCTGCACCAATTTCGTTAGCTAGATCTGAAAATGTTAGCTCAAAATAAACCAGATCTGAAACCCTAAATGCAAAATCCGAAAAACTGAATCAATGAAAACCCAAAATTTTGAAACTGGTGAACACAGACGCAGTTACCTTCAACACAGATGCGACTGGGTGACACAGACGCAGTTCTGTGAGGCACAAACGCAGCTACAAAACACAGACGCGACTTCCGGACACAGACGTGGCCAAAACCAGCTCATACGCGACTTTACAACACAGACGCGTTTTCCTAAAACCTGCAAAATAAAATGTTGCCAAAACACAGACACGGATATAGGTGTCGCAGACACGCCAGAAAATCAAAAACGTGATCCGAAAGTGCGCAGACGCGGAAATATCAAAATGCTGCCGAAAATGTCGGATCTGCAACTTCACATTACAAAATCTGCAACAAGGATGTTAATGCAAAAGGGACAAGAGTCCCACCGGGCGTGCCAAAATGTATATGGTGAAAATGGATACAATAATAACAATATTGAAAGGCTAAATGAATTCAACCACAAAACCCTCGCCTAACAACAACAAAGATCCACCATAACATATGAAGATTACCTAAGACAATGCAAATCAAACGAAATCACAAAGATTATACCATCACATGTCCAATAGGGTTTGGATCTCCATTCTTCCTATCTCCATTGATCTTGCTTGATATATTTGCTCTCAGATTTTATATGCACAAGAGCTCAACAAAGAACAGAATGTGGTTGCAAGTAGGATCATAGTGTAGTCAATTGATCAAGTAGTTAGGCTCAGTCATTAGATTGTTTCATTAGGGTTTGATAATGAAGGAAGCATCTCCTTATATAGAAGACACTATAAGAAATGGAGGGATAAGATTGAGAGGTGTAAAAGGAGGTCGGCTATGATTAGAGGGTAGGTAAAGGAAATAATAAAATAATGAAAGAGGTAGGTAGTGTATGAATTAGGAGATGAATGACATGTGTCATGGGTAGAAAAGGTTAATGAATTAATTAAATAAATAAAGATTTATTTAATTAATAGAGGAATAGGGATCAATTAAATAAATAAAAATATTTATTTAATTTAGGAAAAGGATAATTTAAATAAATAAATGTATTTATTTAAATGAGAAATAAGGCTAGAAGAGGATAAATGAATTAATTAAATAAATAAAGATTTATTTAATTAATAGATGAATTAGGCTAAAGTAATTAAATAAATAAAGATATTTATTTAATTAGATTGGACAATTTTAGGTGTCTACAGGTATTAAAGAAAGTGAACTGGAAGGACTTCAACCGGAAGTACATCTTTCACCGGTTGCAACTTCTTCTGACAGTGAGATATCGGCTATATTCAAAAGGGTAGAAAGAAAAAGAAAACCCTCACTGGAACCCTCACCTACACTCAAAAAGACAAGACAAAAACAATAGGTAGTTAGGCCTCCGGCTAAAAAGATGACACCTAAGAAATTGACACCAAAGAAGAGAAAGCAAAGATAGGTTATTCCACCATTTGATAAACTTCTGAATGAAATAACTGAGGATGGGAAATTGAAAAACATTAGTAAGTTATATAACACACTATCAAATGATGGAAAGGAGAGCATAGAAAATAGTGTAATCTTACACTTAGACATTTACAAGAAATTTCTAATGGAAATTGTGGATGAGATACCCAATGATTTATATAGAAGGTTAGAATCTAGAAGGGTAGCTATTGTTGAATTAGATAAGAAAATAAAAATAGAAAAGCTACTTGTAGTTCATCCAATGAACTCCACACAAGAAATTGGTGAGCTGATCAGTGAAGCAAACCAGACATTATTCTCAACTAGACACCGACATGTTGCACTTATGGTAGGTAGAGTAAATGAAATAACAGAAGAGACTGCAGATTAGTGGGACATATTTTTTGTAGAGAAAGAAAAAAAAGAACTTAAGAGACCAAAGACTATCAAAGTCTACCAGAAGGATAAGGGGAAATGTAAGGTAGGTGGACCTCCAAGCCTAAAAATAACAAATAATTTACCCCAACCAACCTCTGATACTCCATCAGTACTAACTAATGACACATCTTCGGCTACTGAGAATGTGGAGACACCACATGAGGATACAAATCTTGATTCTGAGGTGTTATACACAATGAACATTGACACTTAGGAAGTCAATATTATGGTAGATAAGGAATCAACTGAGAAGATAGATGTGGCAACAGAGCCACTGGTAGGAAATATTGGAATTAAAAAACAACAACAAACTGAAGGATCAAATGATCCCCCAGACACTAGAAAGATAGAGACCACAGATGTGCATACTGATGCATCTACTAAGCCACCAGCAACCACTGAAACTGAAAAACTGAGTCACTAGCAGTAGACAACACAAAGGTAAACATAGAAAAACTAGTAGTGGACACTATAGTGAAATCATCTGAAGCACAATCAGAGAAACCATCAGAGCAATAGGCTCTTGCTGAGGATAACACAGAGAAACAGGTAGAGCAAAAGGCTCCTTCTCAGGTACCTATTCATACTATACCACCGGCTTCATTTGAAAACCCCAAGCCCTTGGTAGTGGAAATGCAAACTCAAACAAATCCTCCAAAGAAAGAGGAAAGCAAAGCTATCACAACCACCGCCGGATTACAAATTGTGAAAATAGTTGGATAGTGATCCGGTACATCTATGACTGAATTTAGGCCAACAAGCGTAATAGAGGTACTCTTGGATTCAATAAAGAAAATAACAGAGTGTAATGCACAAGCTTATAAGGCTATAGATGACACTTTGCCAATTTTGAAGATGATAGCTCCAAAGTGTATCATAGATAATAAAGATTCATTGAGCCAATTAGACACATTGTCTAAGTATATAACCAACAACTTAATAACACTAGACTAGATAAATGAAGGTACATTCAAAGAGAAAATGAATAGGGAAAAAGAAAAATTCTTTGAGGAAACAATGAAGAAGAATAAGGAACAAATGGAAACCTTATTACCGGCATTAGGAGAAACAATTTTGGATTTCAAGAAATTGTACAGAGATACCTGCAAAACTGATATTTTGACAAAGGACATAGACTCATAGATCAGCAAAGCACAAAAAGAAATCAACAATATTGATAACAACTTAATAGGAACATTAGATTCATTTTTGGAAGTTGAAAAGAATATTGCAGTTCTTGAGGAGAAAATTGAAAAGTTAGAAAAAGATAAAGTTTAAAGCAAAGGATTTAAAATGCAAACTAGGTCCCAAACTAGATTACCTCATTTCTTTGAGAAAAGAAATTTCTAAGGCTCTAGTTCCAGGACTTAAGAGACCGAAAGAGCAAATGCACATACTCACCGGTATAATTCAGAGAACTAAAGTGGCATTAAAGGACAACGAAAGGTTCAGCGACAGTCAAAATTTTGTATTGGCAGACATCTATCAGATTGTAACCCACTGGTTACAAGGATCTAGGCAGGAACCACACTCCATTAATAGTGAATGACAACCTTTGTCATTGATGCCAAAGGGGGAGTAGTGGAGATGAGAAAAATGATCAGAAGAAAGACATCATTAGCTCAGGGGGAGCACACATTTTGGTACCACATTTTTGACAAGTTTTGGCAAATTCTTTTTTTTTTTGGACACTTTTTGGATTTTTCTCATGAGTGTTGCCATCAATGCCAAAGGGGGAGATTGTTGGAAAATGCACACCCCAATGAGAAATTGTAGGTGATTGAAGGTATTTTCATTGATGGAAACCTTGCAATCATATGATATCGGTAGACACCGGCACTGACAAACTCTACACCAGCATACAATTCACTGGCATCAAAAAGATTGATTACCGACACCATGGCCGACAAGAATTTTGTTTAATTGTATTTTGTATTTAATTGTAAAATCTTTTTGTAAGCCAACATGGCAGATCATAATAAGACTCATATAAGTATGAGATCTTAGAGACCATTTGTAAGTAGGATATAGGAAGTGGATATATGGTTAGATTATTGCAGAGCTAATGTGCAAATTATAAGGTAGATTTTGGATAAGGGTTTATGATTATTGTAGAGCTTAAACCGGTACTGAACCTGGCATAGCAGATGCTGATCTGAAGCAGTACATGACATTGGATTTGTATAATCCATTTTTGTAAGTCAGTGAGACTTCTTTTGTAACTGAGCAGTGAGCTCTAGGCACTTGGCCTTCCTGCATGTGCAGGCCCCTATTGTAAACAACAATATTCTCCTATTGGCCAATAAGCGAATATTGTGGGTCACAAATCCCACCGAGGTTTTTCCCACACTGGGTTTCCTCATTAAAATATTATGTTATGGTGTGTCTTTCATGTTGTGCTTGTTTTTCTTATTTACTGCATTAATTTTGGTTTACTAGTACACAGTTTTGGAATGCTTTTCATATAATAAGTTCAGAATATTCATTAACAAGTCAGATACTGATTCACCCCCCCTCTCAGTATCTTTGGGAATCCTAACACTAACCCTGAATATCAGAGATATAGATTCAAGAAAAACAAAGATAAGTCATGTTACTATGTAGATGAAGGTGTTAGAGATGACTTAGATGAAGATCCAATAGATAACAGATGGGATTTTGTTGCAATAAAGGAAGATCAACCGACACCTATTATCAAACCGATAAAGCAGACATTGATAGCAAAAATTGAAGAAAAAGGTGAATGGATTATAGATTCTGGATGCTCACATCATATGACTAGTGATAAAAGCAAATTCTTATCTTTTCAAGAAATTCATGGAGGTCTAGTAAGGTTTGGAGATGATAAAGCTTGTTTAATCAAAGGAAAAGGCACTATATCTTTAGATGGCAAGCACAATACTGACAATGTTTATTATGTAGAAGGTTTAAAGCATAATCTTTTGAGTGTTGGTCAATTAGTTGAGAAAGGATTTCAGTTACAATTCAAGAATGGGAAATGCAAAATAATTAACATAACTGGATTGGAGATTGCAACAGGTAATCAGACTAAAGGTAATATCTTTCACTTGAATAACAATGATAAAACATGTTTGATTGCACATATTGATGAAAGTTGGTTATGGCATAAAAGACTCTGTAATGTGAATTTTGATTGTATTGTAAAGATTAGTTCAACTAAGGTAGTAAGGGATTTACCTAAGATTGTAAAACCTCATAATCCAGTATGTAAGGAATGTCAAATGGGAAATCAAGTTAGAACAACATTTAAGAGCATTACTGAGAAGTCCAATAATATTCTTCATTTAATTCATACTGATTTATGTGGTCCAACAAGAACAAGAAGTCTACAAGGAGATAGATACTTTATGCTAATAATTGATGATTATTCTAGAATGTGTTGGGTTACTTTTCTCAAGGAGAAATTAGAAGCTTTTGGAAGATTCAAGATATTCAAAGCAATGATAGCGAATGAAACCGACAAGAAAATCAAATGTTTAAGATCAGATCAAGGAGGAGAATTTATATCTAGGGAATTTAATGCATTTTGTGAAGTGAATGGAATCAAAAGATAACTATCAACACCCTAGATACCCCAGTAGAATAGAGTTGTGGAAAGGAAGAAGATAACTATTCTGGATGCAGCAAGAACAATGTTAATGGAAGCAAATCTACCTCATGTTTACTTGAGAGAAGTAGTGAATAAAATGGTTTATACTTTCAATAGAGTTCACATCAAAAGTGAAACCGGTAAGACCCCTTATGAACTATGGTTTGGTCATATTCCTACTCTTAAGTATTTCAGAATATTTGGAAACAAATGTTATATTAGAAGAGATGAGTATATTTGATCCTAGAAGTGATGAAAGAATATTTCTTGGTTATTCATCTAAAAGAAAGGCATATAGATGTTATAATAAAAGGTTACAGAAAATCATTGAGAGTACTAATGTGAAGATAGATGAACACTTTAGAGGAGATTTAAGATTTGTAGAACTGACAATTGAAATGATTATAGATCAACTAACATAGATTGCATTGGTACAAAATGAAGACCCAGTCACACCGACATCATCAAAAAACTCAATAGTGACTAAAGAACAACAACCTGTGAATGTTAATCAGAACAAACCCAGGTATGTAAGATTGAATCATTCAGAGAATCAGATAATTGGAAACAAGAATAAAGGTGTAATGACTAGAGGAAGATTGGAAAATGAAGAGGTATGTTTAATTTCTCAAATTGAACCAACATCTATTATTGAAGCATGTAAGGATGAACATTGGATAAAAGAAATGGAAGATGAATTAGAACAAATTGAAAAGAACAACACTTGGACATTAGTTCCCCAACCTAAAGATAAAAATGTAATTGGAACTAAATGGGTATATAGGAATAAACTTAATGAATATGGAGAAGTAATCAGAAACAAAGAAATATTAGTTTGTAAAGGTTATTCACAGAAAGAAGGAATTGATTATAATGAAACCTTTGCACCAGTAGCTAAAATTGAGGTAGTTAGACTATTTCTTGCATTTCAGCTCATAAGAACTATAAAGTTTATCAAATGGATGTAAAATGTGCATTTTTGAATGGAGATCTTGAGGAGGAAGTTTAAATTGAACATCTTGATTGATTTTCTTTGATAGATAATTAGGATATGGTTTACAGGTTAAGGAAAGATTTATATGGATTGAAGCAAGCTCCTAGATCTTGGTATGCTAGATTGGATAAATATATTTTGAAGCTTGGTTACACAAAAGGTAATGTTGACAACAATTTGTATTACAAGGTTACCAATGATGATATTTTGGTTATTGAAGTCTTTGAAGATGATATCATTTTTGGAGGTGAAGATGGATTATGTAAGGACTTTGCTGATCAGATGCAAAAATAATTTGAAATGTCTATGATTGGAGAGAAATTTTTTTTTCTAGATTTGTAGATTTCACAAACAGATAAAGGTATATTCATATGTCAAACAAAGTACTTGAAGGAACTTTTGAAGAAATTTGGTATGGAAAATTCTAAACTAATAAGTACTCCTATGACTACAACTGACAAATTAGCATTGAAGGATGATTCAACTCCTATTAATCTGATAAGGTACAAATCTATGATTGGAGGTTTATTGTATTTGACACAAACAAGACCTGATATAATGAATGCAGTGTGTATTATTTCAAGATTCCAAAGCAATCCTAAATAAAATCATGAATCAACAGTTAAAAGGATTTTTCGGTACCTACAAGGCAAAAGAAATCTTGGTTTATGGTATCCTAAAGATGAAAATTTTGATTTATGTGCATACACCGATGCAAATTGGGCTGGAAATGTAGATGACAGAAAGAGTACCACTAGCGGTGCATTCTTTCTTGGTAGCAGATTGATTTCATGGATAAGCAAGAAGCAAACTTGTACATCATTATCAATAGTAGAATCAGAATATGTTGCAACAACAACTAATTGTACTCAGGTATTATGGATTAAGCAAATGTTGAAGGATATAAAGGTAAAATGCAAAGAACCAATAATCATTTATTGCGATAATTCAACAGCAATTGATATATCAAAGAATCCGATATTTCATTCTAAGAAAAAGCATGTTTCTATTAAGTATAATTTTCAGAAAGAGAATGTTAAATTAAATAAAGTGAAATTGGTTTATGTGAATACTAAAGAGCAAATTGTAGATATCTTTATAAGTCTTTTCCTAAGGAAAAATTTGAATATGTCAGAGAGAATCTTGGGGTAATTTCCCCACTGGCAAAGACTTAGATGTTGAAGATTGACATCAAACCGACAGGGACTAAATAGAAAAATCTTTTTCCGGCTTTGATGGAGGAGAGCTACTTCTCAGGGGGAGTAGTTGGCTGAATGTTAAGTTTGGAATTCTTAACTGCTTTGGCATTTGATGTCAAAGGGGGAGAGATATCTATGCAAAAAAAATATACCTTGGGGGAGAGATTGGAAGTTTGGGTTTGGTGTTTTTCTTATTGGTCTAATCGGGTTGACAGATTTGCCTTTACCAGCAGATAGGTCTAGGTTATGGATCAGTACATTTTATCTATTCCAAATCAGCACGACACATTATGGAGATTATTTATTGATTGGATATTGTGGTAAATGTATTAAGTCGAGATGTTGTATTGCATCAAGACTTATTTATAATTGATTTAAATGTAATATCTTTAATGAGCCGACCTATTCATTTGGTCTTACGTTTTGTATAAATGATTGTAAGATCTTATTGAAGATCATTGATATGGTTATGGTATGAGTGTGTTCAAATATTGAAGAGCGAAAATAAGCAGATCCTTGTGCGAATCACGCAGACATTATTTGAAGGTTGAAGGAAGGTTATGAAGGTGTTTTGACACTCATGTTCAGATCTTAACTGGTACTAAATCCAGTATTGGAGATGCTATTTTGAGTAGTACATTATCATTGGATTTAACCAGCCAATTGTGCATTCAATGTGACTCCTATTTTGTGATTGAGCAGTGAGCTCTAGGCAGTTGGCTTTTTTGCATGTGTATACCCTATTCGTATACACATACTATCCGTAGTAGTATCTGTTAGTCTCAAATTTTGATTTCCCTCCTATCCTACTGCAAGAAAATGAATAACTTTGTCTGCATATGAAGAGATCAGGGAAATAGAACTCTAGAGTGACATATAACAAGGTTTGAGAACCTTCTACACTTTGAACTTATCCAAAGTTCAAGTGGGTATACCTTCTGTGAATATTTTCACACTTTAAAAATGAGATCCACAGTAAACTAGTGTCAAAAACCAGTGGATTTCATCACCTCAATGTAACTGAAACATTAGAAGAAAAACTTGTATACATTTTCAGTATTGATCTTCAAGAAAGATAGAAAGAATCCCACAGTTGGATAGCAGTGCCTTATCTCGGGCTATAGAGTCACCCAAATCAAATTATATCTCCAAAACTGAACAATCTCATATATTTCACCACCTCGGCCTTATGTTAACCCCATACATGCCTTACATGTACATGATTTTATCTTCTTAAAACTAAAACTATTCATCAAATTCAGAATGAGCAAATAATTATTTTACTGATGGAGACATTTAATGCATATTTAATTCCTCTTCCTTGAAGATGAAAGCTATAAACATACCCATATGACTGCCTTACAATCCATGTTCAATCAAATAACCCTAGACTATTCAAATGAAACCAGAAAATTAACGAGTGTACACCAGAAGACAACACAGATTTAGGCCTAAAAAGTATCGATCTGTATCTTTATATTCATTTTTGGAAATATTCTTTACATGAATCAAAGTATCCTCTGTAAAAACCAGAAAAAACCTAGATATATTTCTGCAAAGTTTCCTTACAAAAATTCTTGTGATCCCTTTTTTACTAGTCCTGGTATCCATTTATAATCATGGATGCATACAAGCTTCAGATATTCCTAGGAAAAGTTTGTTACTAATCGCAATGTCCTCCAAGAAACAATTACAAGTCCTTTTCAATATCAATGGCCTCTTCAGCTTGTTGCTCCTCTATAGCATCTTCTAACTATTCTGAACCTTCTTCTTTTTGCCCGGCATATTTGTCCTTCCACTCGTGAAACACGTCATCACTCGGCCAAGAGAAGCTAACAATATTCTTCTTCATCCCTTCTAGCCTTTTCCAAGTGACCCTTAACTGCCCAATCTCTGTTTCTATGAAACCATAGTGTGACTTTACCTTTTCAATCTCCTATATTGTCTTGACAAATAAGGACGTGTCATCAGTGTTGATGATTTCATTAACCCTTTGGGACAATTTGTGGTCTAGCTCTTCCAACCATTCCTTCCCCTCTTTTAGCTGAGTTGAACAAACAAAACCCCCTGGAAACAACTCATATTTGTGATCAGAATATTCCTTCCTATACAATTGGGCTTTTCTCTTCATACCTGCCCTTTCTTCTAAGAGTATATTCATTTCTTTTATGAATCCATAGGTGGATCTGAGACTATCATTTGCCTCTGCATCTGCATGAAATGAACACATAAGCTCTAACTCCTTTCCCCTAGGAATCCACTTATTCAAAATCAGTTCCAAAGTGGTCTCATCTTCTCTTAATTCACTCAAAATGTTTAGAATCCTCTTCATAGAAATATGTACGATAGAGGCCCTAACTGAATCAGCAAATTTTAAAATTGTGGCATTTACCTTCTTCTCATACTTACTTGCAAACAAGGCTTGAGCCTATTTCAACGTTTCCAACTCATGTTGAATAGTTTCAGCTGATTCGAAACTAGAAGGCATAGGAGAAGGGGGATATTCTATGATAGGACTTGTAGGTGGAGGTCTTGCTGGAGAAGAAGCTATCATTAGAGTAGAGGACTCACCTTGATGGTGTTGTCCTGCCAACTGACTCTAAAGTCTAGCAATGATGCTATCTCGGTTAGCTATCCCTTCTTTGGCCTGATTATAAGCCTTCAAGATTGTTTCCAATTTCAACTGGAGATTAGCTTTTGTAGTTTCTAAAACTGTACTAGCAGCTTCTACCACCCCTGTATCTTGGACTCTTTTCACAATCATGCCTCCTAGGAAACTAGAATCTGAGGCATCTTTTCTTCTTCTATTTCCATCCCTTTTCAAAGACCACATGACTAAAGCAACATCATCTTTGCTGAATGTCACTCCTTCCATAGGCTTAGTTTCCTTCCTGACCGCTTCAAGTACCAAAGAATCAGCTATATCCCACTCAGGGAGGATTAAAACACCAACCTTTGATACCATCTCTCTTCACTTTTCAGGAGTAATGGCCTTGAATTCTTAAATCATTTCTTGTTTTACCTCTTCCTCCACCAGAGTTGCATCTTTGTGAGGCTTTTCACTCTTCCTTTTTTCACATCTGGCCTTAAATTGTTCCATGTTTTGTTTCCATACAAATTGCATGAAGGCCCTTGTTGTAACAAAGTTACTATCAGCCAGGAACTCCTCATTGGCTTGCTTGATAGTTGGATCTAACTCTTTACCTTTGAGATCACCTTCAGTCAAGTTCATCTCAACACTAGGTGGCTCTTCTGGCATACCCTCTTGTGTTTCCTCATACGTGTAGGCAATCTCCCTAAGACTCCCTAATTGTAACAACTGTTCGGCCACCGCCTGCTCATCTCCTATGTGGATGGGGGATTGAGATGGAGAATACAGAGGCTCATCGGTTTGCACTTCCTTCCCCACTCTTTGCCTTTTAGCGAAGTCTTGGATGTCAATGACATCTTCAATTTCTCTTTTCCCTCTTGAAGTAGAAGGCTCACCAGTTACTGGTACCATGACACTGTATTTTGATTTCTTGTGCATTACATAGTCACCAGGTGGGATGGCCTTAGCAAAGGCAGGCTTAGCTAAAACCAATCTAACCCTGTCAGGATCATTTCTCATTATAGTCTCCCTCTTTTCTTTCAAAGTTTGCATGAGGTCTTCAAAATAAAGAATTAAGAATTTGATTTTTTCCTCAAAGGGATTGAAACTAGAAAGAGGGTCATAACTACTATCAAATTGATGAATGAAGTCAAGAGCCCTTTTTGTATGCCACCCACTTCTCTTTCCTCAATTCTTGCTCATCCAAATTGATTTCATTCCTAATCAGATCTTCAAGGAAATGAAATCTATGTAGCCTGCCTTTACATACTGCTCTCTTTCTAAACATGCCATTGAAAAAATCTTCTAGGTCTGCAAATCTTGAAAACGTAGTAGACAACCTATATGGTTTAAAGAATTCTTCAAAATGCTTCCAGCCACCTTTGGTGATCACAAAATGATGAGCCATGGTAATAGTTGGGAAAATAGTTCCTTTACCTCTATTTGTCAGCTCTACCTCTTGCACACTTCCAATCTTCCTTAAGACTTCTGCAATTCCCATCTTCAGTGGGACTTGATAAGGCAATAAATATGGAGTGCCTCTGAAACCATAAACTCTAAAAAACTGTAGAAATAGGGTACAAATACATATCACCCCAATTATGAACAATCTTAATACCTTCAGCAAACTCCTTGGGCCTGAGGAATTCTAAGAGAGCCTTAGGGATCCTAAGGTTTTTTGCACACAAGAGAATCCTAATTTTAGATGCAAAGCAACTATCAAACTTTAGGTAACTAGCATCTT
Organism: Cryptomeria japonica; assembly: GCF_030272615.1. Classification (NCBI taxonomy): domain Eukaryota; kingdom Viridiplantae; phylum Streptophyta; class Pinopsida; order Cupressales; family Cupressaceae; genus Cryptomeria; species Cryptomeria japonica. Next base: position 55,809,471 of record NC_081409.1, read on the forward strand.
CTCTATCCCAGGATAGAATGGTGCTCCATAATTGCACTGGCATCTCTTCACCATCTTTTTCCTTTACTAGTTCCATTTCACTAGAAAAATAATCAACACCTTTGAATACAAACATGTGCATGAGAAGGGAGTACCATCCAAAAGGCCTATCCACCTTACCATTTTCTATGCCTACTAGCCATTCATGAATTGCATCAGTGAAGTAAGGTGCATAATCAAAAGTTATTTCTAGAGAGGGGTTTAGAATCTGTGCAATCATCAACATGTAATGCATTGGCATGTTTCTCTCAACATCTTCTCCAAAAATCTGACAAAGTGCCCAATACATGCCCTTAGCCCTTAGAGTAAACAGATTCGGGGAGAAAGGTTCCATGGTACTGGGGCCTACTATAGTTAACCCTCCTATCTTGACAAAAAACTCTTTCAGTGGGCCACTCCTTAGGTGATCGCTTTGTACATTGTATACCTGTGCTTGTATCTCAAAGTTGATAGGCTCAAAATAATTGGACACTTCACTAAGCCTGAAAACCTTCTTGAACTCATCATCATTAATCTCAATTAAGGCTGCTCCCTTTGTATTTCTGATACATTTGACTACAGGGTCATAATTTTGTGCAATCGGGGTCAACAAATCTATATCCATGAAAACCCCTAGGACTATAAGTTTTCCCACATCCAATTCCCATATACTATTTAATGGGGCAGGGAATTGTCTCTAACCAAAACCTACCCTAAAAAGTCCCAGGCCTAACATCCCTATCTGTGGATCCCTCAACCAATTGCCTTTGTCATATAGACCATCTCCAATTCTTAAACAAGGGTTTTTTGGCACCAATTCTTTAGCTTTGGCCCCGACATTGGTAGACATAGCTAGTTGTTCCAGGAAGTCATCACATATATTCGTATCTTGGTAATTTACCCTCCCTATGAAATCCCTTCTTGGTGCCATCCTATTAATACAATTATCAATTGAGATGTACACAAAACTTTAACGAGGCAATATACATAGTAACACTGATTTTCAGACTGCAACTTAGCAAGAAAAACATAAAAACCTATTACTCGCCTAAAGAAACTTGCTCTACACCAACTCCTCTGCAACAAACTTGTCAAAATGATGTTAACATTCAATTAATGTAGACCTTAATATGACAACTTGGCATTGAATTGAGAATTTAATCCCGCATGCTCCAACCGTCACCTCAGAATTGAATTCGCAAATCGAATTCAAAAACGAGCTCCAACGGATCACAAGCCTTTTGAGTTTTTCTCTATTTCATTGTTTCACCATTTCATAGAGTTTAAAAAACCTGCACTTTTCCTTTGCGAAGCAATGATGATCATTAGATTCTTGGAAACTTACATTGCCTTTAGTCCTTCCAATCCTTTTGTATTAGTGATGGGCCCTATCTTCTTTTCCTTACTTCGCAGACCTTAAACCTTGTGCACTTTTACCACACGAAACAATGTCGGCCATCAGATCATCATCTACTTGCTCGATCTTTACTTCCTACAGCGGTTGCCAGTCTTCTTAACTAAGCGTGCACAACCATGATGACTAATGGTTTTCACCATTTTGTGAAGGCTAAATTGTAGGAATCTTCGGGCTGTGAAACAATGACAACCGTTGGATCCACCTTGAGATGAACACCATTTAATGTTCTCTGACCTTTAAAGTGGGCCCTCAGCTCGGAGACCACTTGCTTTGTTTCATCACTGGCTAATAAATGTCACGTGGTAGTTGGCTATTCACTCAGATAATTCCAACGGGTTCCACTCTAAGGCCACCATGTGTTTTACTTTACCATTCTCAACATAAACATTGGTTAAATCAAGGCGGCCCCTTAACTACCCTTCAGAGCCACATGCATCTAACAAGTCACTAATTCTTTCCACAGAGCAACCCATCTGTCTTACCAGGTCATCCTCCATGTGATCGCCACATAATTTTTCTATTTCACAAAAATTAATCTCCGTTTGATTTGAGGCTGTGAATCCACGTGAGTCATCCGATTAACTTCTAGTTAATCAGTCTTTAAAAACTATGACCTACTTGTCCTTTGGGCCCACTGACCTTTTTTCTACTTAGCGGACCTTAAATCTTAGGCAACTCTTCTTCGTGAAACAACGACCATCGTTAGATCTTAGAAACCTGCTCATCTGTTACCCTTGTCGTGATCACCTTTCCTGGGCCCTCCACCTTTTCGCTACTTCGCGAAAGGTAAAACACATGCATCTTTTGGCTTCGAATCAATGCCCATCGTTGATCTTCTTTGAACTAATCATCCTTCAACCAAAAGAACCGCTCACCTCTGGGACCCACCAACTCTTTCACTATTTTGCAAAAGGTAAATCACATGCATCTTAGGCTAGCGAAGCAACGCGAGCTGTTGGATCCAATACAAGATGCAGTCTTTTAATCTGATGGACAATCCTCTGGTCGAGCTTGCTTACCCTTTCGCCATTTCACAAACACTAACTTGTAATCATCTTTACCCAATGAAACAACGACAACCATAGGATCAACATTGAATTGCATAATCATTAAGGAGCCCGACAAAGATTAAAACGGAACATAGGTAAAGGCATAAAAATTGAAAATATTTAAAAGACTGCCTAGGGAAAATCTAATTGGGGGGGAAACACATTTCATGATAGACCGACCCTTCCTTAAGTGGAAAAAGTAACGCAGAAATAGAACACAAGGTTTTTCAAACATAGGAAAGGTTAAATCTTTTCAAAAACCTTAAACCCTTTTTGACCAAAAATACAAAGGCAACAAGGCCATGCCGAACAAATTTTTTGCAGATTTTAGCCGACAATGGGACAAGAAAACCCAATTTTCAAAACAGTGACAACAGCGGCTCTGACTGGGGATGGTTAATTGCAAGATCAACACAAGAATTCAAAAACTATGGAGAACAGACCAAACACAAGCCCAAAAACAACTAACAAAAGAAAACGTAAATATATACAGACTAAGACCTATTGTGCATGGACTTAAGAGAAGTAATGTTTTAGGAACTGTCCATGCACTGGAAATTCCTATACCTCACCATTCATTGTTTGCAGAAAATATGAGTCTTTTCCATTCAGATCATAAATAACAAAAGGACCTACCCATAATGATTCAGATTTCTTATGTTTCCCTTTGTCTTGCCCTCTTGCATTCCATTGAAGAACCATGTCACCTTTCTAAAACTTTCTCAGTGTGGTCCTTTTATCAAACAAATATTTGGACTGTAGCTAGATTTTCAAATTCCTCTTATGGGCCAAAGTTTTGATTTCTTCTACTTCCACCATTTGAATCATTTTGTCTTACACAGGTTCAGATAACTCCATATCCTCAACTTGCAGGAACTTGTATAATGGAAGAAGATTATTGACTGGCACCCTAGATTGTGTGCCATAAACCAGTTCAAAAAGTGAAACCCCAATTGCTTTCTTGACAGTAACCCTGTCTGCCCATAGTGCTAACTTTAACTTCTGGTCCCAAGACCTTTTGTTCTCCTCCAAGATTTTATTAATAATGTTCAAGAAGCTCTTATTGCTGGATTCAGCTTGTCCATTACCCTGAGGATGATATGGTGAAGAATAGGACATAACTATTCCATGGCTGGTGCAAAATTCAATGAATTCCTCTGACCTGAAGCTCATGGCATTATCCATCACCAGTTTCATAGGAACACCGAATCTGGTTATGACATAATCCATCAGGAAGTCAATAACAACCTTACTTGTGGCTCT